>NC_140962.1:15822307-15864807 GCF_056783735.1 Eptatretus burgeri | reverse complement strand
ACGGCTATCCTCAAGAGTCGCAGCCCTCATGAATGACATTTATTCCCTCTAGACAATGGGTTTGGGCCTAACTACACATATACTTACCGAGATATCTCACCTAAGGGACTTGAATGGTGGTTTGCGAATTTGGTCAACCACAACACTACCCCCTCCCCTTTTTACAGACTCGTCCCGAGTCGTCAAATTTTCGTGTGCCATCATGTGTAGTTTTCCCCTTGTACATTTTACCTACGGATCGCTGAGTGCGACATTCATGGTATTCGTGTCCCCAAAATAAATAACCTAAGGGCTGAGTAACTACCTAAACAAACTCACTCACACGGACGACTTAAATAAAATTGCCGGCGCTAAGACAAACATGCCGGGGGCGCACTCATATTTACAATACATCTTAACCTTAACTTACAAATTTTACACTAAACCATGGCCCAGGATCAATGAACTCTGCAAAAGAAAAGCAGTTAGCAGGGAGCCAGGCTGCTCGCATGCAGTCTCTGGCTCAAAACAATGCAGGTGACAGGGAACGTGGCTGGCTGCTCACACGCAGTCCAAGGCCTTCCCTTTTGAACTGAACGCAGTGAACCACAACGGTGCATGGGCTGCACAAACGTAGTCTCCGTGCCAGCTCAAGTGGCACACGCAATGAACACAACGAATGGATAGATGAATGGTTTGAACTGAACGCAGTGAACCACAACGGTGCATGGGCTGCACAAATGCAGTCTCCGTGCCAGCTCAAGTGGCACACGCAATGAACACAACGAATGGATGGATGAATGGTTTGAACTGAACGCAGTGAACCACAACCGTGCATGGGCTGCACAAATGCAGTCTCCGTGCCAGCTCAAGTGGCACACGCAATGAACACTACAAATGGATGGGTGAATGGATGGACGCAAACACGGTGCACGGGCCGCCACTGCAGGCCCGTGTTGTAGCTGCCAACAGGGCAGTTCTTGCAGCTTGCAAACTGTTGCTTTCTGATCCTGGCGCACATGGAAATGAACAGGGGGGGCAAAGCAAAAATTGAACGGGGGCTGGTGAGCAGGGGCAGTGGGCATGGCATGGCAAAGGCGAGCAGGCAAACACAGCCTGCAGAAGAAGGCCGCTGCAGGCAAACACAGCCGGCAGATGAACTGGCCGGCACAGGCCTTGAAGAAAAACAGCCAGCAGATGAAGTGGGCCGGCACAGGCCTTGCAGCACAGCAGCTGCAGACGATCCAGCCGGCACAGGCCTTGCAGCACAGCAGCTGCAGATGAAGTTGGCCAGCCTTTGCCGTTCCGTGGAGGTTGGTGGAGGGAGTGCGGTGGTGCTGGCCACTTGGAAGGCGGGCTCGGACCTACCTACCTGTCTCCCTTCCAACCTATCGCCTTTGCCTGTCACTGTACATACCCACTCCCTTAATTTGTCAAACCCCAATTTAGCCCCAACTTTTTTTTTTTTTTTAACTCCCCACTATAAATCGTCCCCTAACCCCCTTTACCGTCCTTGTTCGGCTAACCTATCATGTCACCTAGCCGACTCCCAACCCCTACGTTCCCTTCCCGGAGGGGAACAAGGGAGAGCTAACGTCCTGTGTCGAGGCCCAACGAAGCCTCAGGATGGCCTCCCCAGACTTCAGCGATCTATAACCAAAGTGGGTCCAGCGGCCCACAACGAGAGCGAGGGGATGGATGGTGCGGAGGGGTACACCTCCTAATCTACCCTAACCATTTAACTGTTAAACTACCCCGGGGCTTTCAACAAGCGCCTCTCGCTTAAACTATTGGTTCTAACAACCCAGATTCCCGTCGCCTGTGTTGGTGTCCTCACAATTTCGGGCCTCGCCCCCCCAATTTTCTCTCCGTGCCCTCACACGGTCTCATGGCTGGGACACGTGGCCCCCTTTGGCAGGCACGACCCTCTGCCGAATCTCCAGCTATGGCACCCCCGGGCACTACACTGCCTCCGAGCCTACCAGCTCCCTAACACCGGGGAGTGCCCCCCATGGCACCTCCCCTGAAACGCACACGTGGCAGGCTGGCTTCCCAGGCCCCTTTCCGAGGGTCACCCGTGCCCACAACACTGCCCACGCGGCTAATGGCGCCCCGGGCCCCCGCACCAAGCAGGCGCACCCGTGCCCACTACGCTATCCCGGCCCCCCATGGGCCCTTGGCCTACCACGGCCGACTAGCCTGGTGCCCGGGGTACCCACTCAGCGATACTCACTTTTCGCAGCCACGCTCCCAGCCCGTCAACAGGGCTCCTGCACCCCTCCAAACGGGTTTCGAGCCTACACTCCCACCAACAACAAAACGACCTCCATTTTGTAAATTTGACTAACCCCCTAACTCACTCTATACTGACCCCGGGGTCCCTTGGGCGGGAGTCACTCCTCCCCCCAATCACTCATCGCACCATGCATTCCCCATTCACTCCACACACACAGACCCGCTGGCCTCACTCACTCAACATGTCTCCACCTCACAACTTTTCAACACACTCACCGCTGAACTCTGCCATCCTTCTATCTGCATCCCCTAACTAACTCGTGCTCCCACGTCGTCCCTTAAACTACAGCACGTTCCTTTTAACACTACGTAGCTAAGCTACGTCCCCTCTACACATTCATAAGTCTGTCCATGTCCTCAAATAAATCATTTTATTTCCCAACCTAAAGCTCACTAAATCCCTCTACCTAATCCATTCCACGGACTCCATGAGGACTTACCCCTGCCCCATGAAGTCGGTCTAGCTAAGCTAACCCTTCCCCCTAACTAGTTTCCATCCTGTGCCCAAGTAAGGGGGTCTTCCACCCCTTGCCCAGGAATCCTGTGCACCCGAAAGTGAGGCTTGTTTTTTTTGTTTTTTTTTCATGCGCATCACCAGCGCGGCAACCCACAGCTCGCGCACTTTGCACCTGCCCGTGACGTCATGCAGCTGCACGTGTTCCTCGTCCCTCCTTGGACGGTACTATCCGGCAGGGATACCCCTCCTGCCGGATTCCAACCCCACGTGCAGCCATGGCGTCACCGTGCGCATAAAAAAAACACAAGTCTCGAGGGGTTCCCCACGCGAACACATGTGCTTTGCCCGTTGGAGCTTAACACACACGATCACGTGGAGAACCCGTCCGGTCCAAATCCATTATCCTGCCTAAACTTTGTCCGTCCGCGGGATCGGCAAATCCACCGCTGGCGTTTCCGGACCGAGACTTCACCCTCGCAAGCGAGCACGTGGGGGTCTCGTGCGTTGCACAGCACGGACCTCGTGCTCCCTGCTGGGTGAACCCGGCACGGTCCCCGAAACAACTACAGCCGCTACTCGGCTTTCTTTCCTTACATGTCGCCGTCGTCGCCATTCCACACACGCACTCCCGCGTGTTACGACGCTCACACTCCATTCCATTACATTCACACCGGGAGACGCGGCTGCGTGCTCCCGCATGCCAACCGACATCTCCCTCACATACCGCTCTCTCACACACACGGTCTCCCTTGCATAACCCATACCACTCACACGTGGTGCTCCATTCATACAAACCACTCCACTCACACCCGCGGGGGCACTCACCCGCGGTCCCTCATCCACACACCGTGCCTCACTCATACACCGTGCCTCACTCACACACGCGGGGGCACTCAACCGCGGTGTTTCATCCACACTGGCCGTTTCATCCACACACACGGCCTCTTCCACACACGGTGCCTCATCCACACACGGCGTGCTGGGAAGCACGTACTCTGGCACCATCGCCACCACACCACTCACACACGGGATCGCTTCCACACACGGGGACGCACTCACGCCTTGCACCACACACACAGGGACAACCACACTGGGGAGTCGTGTCCCCACAAGGGTCTCCGGGGCCTCTATACCCCCCAAGCTCTCCGTGCACCTGTCCACAGCACTCCTCCCCTCGACCTCGCAAAGCACGACCGAACTCACCTGGTCGTGACTCGCCTCAAGGGGGCAGACTCCCTCCCCTCGTTCCTGGAGGAGGCCATCCAGCTGCCCGCACCGGGCCTCCACCCAGTCCACCAGCTCCCCCTCATGGTCCTCCACTACCTCTGTGTGTGTGTGTGTGTGTGTGTGTGTGTGTGTGTGTGTGTGTGTGTGTGTGTGTGTGTGTGTGTGTGTGTGTGTGTGTGTGTGTGTGCGTCACTTACCCCGTCTTCATCGTGTAGTCTTCCCTCTATTTTTTCTGTCTCCCGTGTCTCTATACATTTATAAGTTTCTGTTGTCCCCTCCGGTCTATTAGTCTCCGCTTCTTTCTGGCGTCTTTCCCTTATCTTTATGTAGGTCAACCTTGCTTTCTCCTTAAATCGCTCCCGTCCTTCCCTGTTTTTCACTCCTTGCTCTTTCACGATCTCCGCGTACCTCATCCTTGCTTTCCGTCTTAATTGTTCTCTTCTCTCCCTCGCAATTCCTTTCACCTCGTCTCTTGTCTCCCGTGTCTCTATACATTTTCTCTCCTTGTTCCTTATTTCTGTCTCTTCCTGGTTCCTTTTTCCTTCCCATCTGAGTCGTTCTTTCTCTCTGAGCCCCATTAGCTGTTCGTTCTCCCTCCGGAGCTCCTCAATCTCCGTTGACTCCAGTCTCGCTCTCCGTTTTAGTTGTTCAATTTCACACACACATAGTTGTTGTTTTCTCTCCCACTGTTCCTCCTGCTCTTTGTTTTCCAATCTCATTGTTTCTTTCAATTGGCTCATTTCCTTCCTGTGTTTCATTCGCTGTTCTCTCACTACTCTTCCTCGTTTCCTCTCCTGTCCTTCCTTCTCCAGTTTCATGGTTTTCTTCATTTGGTTAATCTCCTTTTTGTGTTTCATTTGCTGCTGTCTAATTACTCTTCCTCGTTTCCTCTCCTGTCTTTCCTTCTCCAGTTTCATGGTTTTCTTCATTTGTTTCATCTCCATTTGGTATTTCATTCGCTGTTCTTTGTCTATCTCCTCGTACTCCAGCCTCAGCTTTTCTTTCAATTGGTCAACCTCAGATTCATGTTCTTTTTGTTTTCTATTCCATTGTTCCTCTCGTTCTTCCCTCTCCAATCTCCTTGTGTCCTTCAATCTCCTGATTTCTCCTTCCTGCTTCATTCCTTGCTCCTTCAACTTCTCCTCGTATTCCAACCTATTTTTTTCCTTTTGTCGTTCAGTTTCAAATTCATACACTTTCAGTTTTTTATTCCACTGTCTCTCTTGTTCCTCATTCTGCAATCTCGTTATTTTTTTCAGTTGGCTGACTTCTTTCTCCTGTCTGATTTGTTCTTCCTTCATTACTCTTTTTTGCATCTCATTCTGCAATCTCGTGGTTTCCTTCAGTTGGCTGATTTCCTTCTCCTGTCTCATTCCTTGTTCTTTCAGTACCCTTTCTTGTTCCTCATTCTGCAATCTTGTTATTTCTTTCAGTTGGCTGACTTCCTTCTCCTGTCTGATTCGTTCTTCCATCATTACTCTTTCTTGCATCTCATTCTGCAATCTCGTGGTTTCCTTCAGTTGGCTGATTTCCTTCTCCTGTCTCATTCCTTGTTCTTTCAGTACTCTTTCTTGTTCCTCATTCTTTAATCTGGCCTTCGCTTCCAGCTGTTCGATCTGTACAGTGTGGTTTCTTAACGTTTCATTCTCTGTTGTCGTTCTTTCTTCTCTCACCATCCTCAACTCGTTTTGTAATTCCCTCTCTTTGTTTTGGTGTTTCTGTAACTCAGAAGCTTTCTTTTCCAATTCCTTTCTCATCTCCGCACACTCCGACTTTGCTTTGGCTTCGAATTGTTCAATCTGCTCAGTGTGGTTCCTTAACGTTTCATTCTCTGTTTTCTTCCTTTCCTCTTTTAACATCCTCAGTTCGTCTTGTAATCCTCTTTCTTTGTTTTCGTGTTTCAGTATCTCAGAAGTTTTTGTTTCCAATTCCTTTCTCAATTTGCGTGCTTCTTCACTCATTTCATCTCTTCTTTCCACCGCTTCCCTCCTCAATTCGTCCCTTTTTTTACTGTATTCATTTAGTTTTTTCTGCCATTCCTTTCCCATTCTAATCTCCCCTTCCAGGATTTCTCTTTTAAACTGGCTTGCCCTTACCTCTCGCTTCAGTAGTTCCAATTCTCCATCTTGTTCGCGTTTTTCCTTTTCGAGCTTTGTTTTCCTTTCTCCTTCCTCCCTCAATTCTCCCTGCAGTTCTTCGAACTGTTCTGACTTTTCCAGCAATTCCTCCGCCCTTTCCTCGAGCTGTCTCTCTCCTCTTTTTATCTTCCATTCTAGGCTTTCTCTTTCCTGATTGCCTGTTCTTATCTCTTCCTTCAATTGTTCCAACTCCCCATCGTGTTCACATTTTTTCTCCTCCAACTGTATTTCCCTCACTCTCTCCTCCAGTTCTTTGAACCGCCTTGCTTGCTCCAATAATTTTTCCATTAATTGTTTTACTTCCAAGTCGTGCTCCTTTTGTTTCTTTTCGAGCTCGGTTTTCCATTCTTCCTCCCATTGTTTCCTTTCCTGGGAGATACCAATCTGCTGTTCCTCTATTCTTTTGTTCAGTTTGCTCTTCGCATATTCCAACTGACGGGTATAAGACACTACCAAATTCTTTTTCCCACGTAATTTGTCGACTCTATTGGCCAAGTCATGTTTTTGCCACCGAATTCGTTCCAGTAAATCGTCCAATCGCTGTGTCCCCCCGTACACGTAATTTTTCTGGAGCGCGTCTGCGTGCCGTTGTGACTCGTCCACTCCACGTTGCACCTCCGATATATTCTTCATAACGCTTCACCTTTTCCAAGACATCCCCCAATTGTGCCTGAAGCCTGCCAATGCTCGCATAGTCATCCTGCCACGCCTGCCATGGCACATGCCGTGACCACGTGCCTTGAACCGGTGACTGGGAGCTCACGCCTCATGCTGTGCCATTAATATCAGCCCGCTCCGTGCTGCACTGAGGTGCGATCGCGCTGCCATTGTGCGACTCCGTTTGCCGGCAAAGTTCGTGCTCAAGCCGCTCCCACTGACCACAGTTAGTGGTGGGGTTATAATTATAAAAAGAACCGACCTGGGCCATGGATCCTACATGACGACACATACCTAATACCCCCGGCTCCCGCTCGCCTTGAGACGCCATCTTATTTCTCGTGAAGGGTTAATTTAGCTCGCTCGTAATTTGGAGGGAATCGGGGGTCGCTCCTCTCACCCCTGGACCGATTCCCGTGAATTTAGCCGGAGACAGGAGAGCCCGTTTTCCCGTTCTCCGTTACCAGTGCCGTGAGGAGGGCGATGGGTTTGTATCGCACGACCTGACACCAGTGTCGCGGATTCGCGCCCGCCGGCGTGCGAACGGCCACGTAACTCGAATCGCGGCACGTCGCCCACCGGACGGACAATCCAGTCGTGACCCTCTCGGACTAACGCCGGGAACCAGTCACGGGTGGACCTTTCGGTCTCACCGCGATCGAGCCAATCGGCCCCCGCGTGGGATAGGGTTGCTCGCCAAATTCGACCTACCTAAGTACCCACACGGAGGGTAGACCAGGCGACCGCACCTCGCCGCAGGTCGACTTCGGACACGGGCCACTTAAGCGACCCGTTCCGTACTATTGGGATAACCGAGCGGTGTTATTCGTCGGCCTCGACGGTTCGATTAATTATCGGGCGTCTTAACCCACGACCAACCCTTTACGTGAAGCAAGATGGGGATTCAATGAAAGAAATGACGAAGCGAAGCGGGAAAACAGTTCAATAATAAGCACATTTATTTCGCGATGAACGGAAAGCACACATATACAATTCCACCAAAAGCACATGGAAAAGAAGAAGACAAAAAGCAAATGCGACAATGCAGATCTAATACCGACTACGCGAGCACACGGCAACACTTATACAATTTTACTTCACAGACGGCGCCGACAACACATATTCCCAAAGCAAAAGAAAAGAGAACCACCCTCCAGGATGAGGGGGTAGGCGGGCCTGGGGCCGAGACCGTGTCGGGCCTACCCGTCTGATGATGAGACGCGAAGTGGCGGTGGTGCCTCAACTCCGCGGGCCTCGCGGACAGTGTCTGGTAGGGGGTGGGAAGGGGGCCCCCTTTTGTCGCACTATCTCAGCGCGGGGGGAAACAGGAGGGGGTTGCTGATGCTCGGGGAAAGGAGGATTTCACAAAATCGCGGGTCCCGCGACGAGCGTCTCCACCACGACCTCGGTCGCGCCGCCGGCCTTTCTCTCCGCAGTTCCCCGAATCCGACGCGAGCACCCCCTCGTCCGCCTTCGCCGCCGCCGCCTCTCCACTCCGACTCCGCGAGCTCCCAACTGCACTGCCCACTGCGAACTGCTTCTCCGCTTCCAACTCAACTCTTCCTCCTGCGAACTGAACTGCCTCGACTGATGAACGCGGCCCCTTATATCCCCCGTGGCCTCGCTCCTTCATCTTTGACCCTCTGCCTCCGACCTTTCACCTCTCTTGCTGGCTCCCCATTGGCCCGAGGAAATGTGGGTGTGAATGCTTTTTGATCCATGAATTTGCATATAGCGACCGCCCTCCAACGCCCTGGAGGCGGGGCCAAATCGCCCCTCGCTCACCGATTGGACGGAACAAAAGTGGGCGTGAGTCGTTTTTGATCCGTTTTTCTGCGGAAAGTCCGCGATGCTTTTGAACACGCTGCTCGGTGCGCGCTCTACACGAGTCCAGCATCGGTGCCCACGAGTGGCGCGAGATGACGGTGATGCGATGGTGGCGAGTTGTGACGGTAAAGGTCGTGGCGGTTGTGGTGAAGCGGCGTTGTGGTTGGTTGTTGTTGTTGTGATGGCTGTTGAGACGTGGTTGGTGGTGGTAATAATGGCGGTTGGTCCAAAATAAAGATAGTAAAAGAAAAACGGCTATCCTGAAGAGTCGCAGCCCTCATGAATGACATTTATTCCCTCTAGACAACGGGTTTGGGCCTAACTACACATATACTTACCGAGATATCTCACCTAAGGGACCTGAATGGTGGTTTGCGAATTTGGTCAACCACAACAATATATATATATATATATATATATATATATATATATATATATATATATATATATATATATATGTATATGTATATATATATATATATATATATATATATATATATATATATATATATATATGTATGTACATGTATATATTTATGTGTATATATATATATTTAGATATATATGAATATGTATACAAATGTATGTATATATATTTATAAATATATATATTATATATACATATATATTATATATATATATATATATATACATATATATATATACATTTACATATATTATATATACATATATATTATATATATACATATATACATATATATATATATATATATATATATATATATATATATATATATATATGTATATATGTATATATACAGCTCTGGAAAAAAATAAGAGACCACTCCAAAAAAAATTTAAGTCAGCATCTCTACATGTATGACAGCCATTCCATTCCAGTCTCTGTTGAATTCCAACACTGGCACACTTCATTCTACTTCGTGAGGTACTGATTAGGTGATCACCTGAACCGAATCTTATTTAACAAGGAAAAGTATAAAAATCACTGCTGTGGTCATCACAATCCTCTTGAAATAGGACCAGCTGGATGGCAAAAACAGTGCTAGTAGTACCTCAAAAGTAATTGGAATCAAAAAAAATAACTATTGACCATGCCAAAAGAGTTGAAAAGAAAAGTTTTGAGTGAGGAAAAGAAGGGTTCAATTCTGACTTTACTGGCAGAGGGATACAGTGAGTGTCACGTTGCTTCCATCCTTAAAATTTCAAAGATGGCGGTTCATAAGAACAAGGTCAAGCAGCAGACATTGGGGACAACAAAGCGACAGACTGTCCGAGGGCGGAAATGACTTTCCACTGACCGGGATGAGCGCCAACTCATTTGAATGTCACTCAACAACCATAGGATGACATCAAGTGACCTTCTAAAAGAATGGCAAACGGCAGCTGGGGTGAAGTGCACGGCGAGGACGGTTTGAAACAAGCTCCTCGTGGCAGAGCTGAAGTCGTGCAAAGCTAGAAAAAAAGCCCATCATCAATGATAAGCAAAGAAGAGCCAGGCTGAGGTTTGCAAAAGACCATAAGGATTGGACCGTAGAGGACTGGAGTAAGGTCATCTTCTCTGAGGAGTCCAATTTTCAGCTTTGCCCACCACCTGGACATCTAATGGTTAGATGGAGACCTGGAGAGGCCTACAAGCCACAGTGTCTCGCACCCACTGTAAAATTTGGTGGAGGATCGGTGATGATCTGGGGGTGCTTCAGCAAGGCTGGAATCAGGCAGATATGTCTTTGTGAAGGACTCATGAATCAAGCCACGTACAAGGTTGTCCTGGAAGAACAATTGCTTCCTTCTGCTCTGCCAATGTTCCCCAACTCTGAGGATTGGTTTTTCCAGCAGGACAATGCTCCATGCCACACAGCCAGGTCAATCAAGGTGTGGATGGAGGACCATCAGGTCAAGACCCTGTCATGGCCAGCCCAATCTCCAGACCTGAACCCCATTGAAAACCTCTGGAATGTGATCAAGAGGAAGATGGATGGTCACAAGCCATCAAACAAAGCCGAGCTGCTTGAATTTTTTGTGCCAGGAGTGGCATAAAGTCACCCAACAGCAATGTGAAAGACTGGTGGAGAGCATGCCAAGACGCATGAAAGCTGTGATTGAAAATCAGGGTTATTCCACAAAATATTGATTTCTGAACTCTTCCTAAGTTAAAACATGAGTATTGTGTTGTTTAAAAATGAATATGAACTTGTTTTGTTTGTATTATTTGAGGTCTGAAAACACTGAATTTTTGTTGTTATTTTGACCAGTTGTCATTTTCTGCAAATAAATGCTCTAAATAATATTTTTATTTGGAATTTGGGAGAAATGTTGTCATTGGTTCTTAGAATAAAACAAAAATGTTCATTTTACTCAAACACATACTACCTATAAATAGTAAAATCAGAAAAACTCATCATTTTGCAGTGGTCTCTTAATTTTTTCCAGAGCTGTATGTATTTATGTATACATGTGTATATGAATATATATGCAGTAGACTAGGCGTAAGTCGTCACCATCGGGACCGAGAAAAAAGTGACGACTTACACATGTGGGGACTTAGGCGTATGCAAACATTCATGATGACTGTGGGGTGAAGGATGAAGTCGCGCGTGGCCTGGACACGTACGTGTGAGAGGGCGCAACAATCTCTAAGCCGGCTATTGTACCAAAAGGGAAACACAATCCTCGGAGCATAGCTGGGGGTTCATTGGTTAGTTGGAAAGTGATGGAATTAGAAAAAAAGATGCAAAGATGGAATTCATGAATCACTTTATCAAAAGTAAAGATAAAGAACAACTGTAAGACAACTCATATACCATCGGTGATGGTATATGACCATCGACAAATGTGGAATGAATGGCTGTTAGAATTCATTCATTGGAATGAATGTAGAATGAGTTTTCATATGGAATGAAAACTCATATACCATCGACAAATTACATGACACACAGTCATCGTGATGACGACCACTCAATACCTATGTGAAAGTGAGTGTGGTGATGTACAAAACAAGCCAATATAAAACCATGATCGGACTTCAACACGAAGCTCGATCGATCCTTTACTCCTTCGCCAGAGACTGCATTGTGCTGCCTGTCTACCTCTTCAGATGCATGTGGGATGGCGCGCTGACTGAGCTGAACACAGCGCAGTTATAAATAGCCCGCGCATCACGATTCCATGAAATCGGGCTTCTCACGAGGCAGCAGTTCCGTGTGACGAGTTAGGCGTGGTAATTTACTTGAGTTTGCATTACGCGGGAACGGACAACATCTGACGACTTAGACGAAGTGACGACTTAGAGATGACGACTTGCGCCTAGTCTACTGTATATATATTGGATTCGCTAGTTATCCCTTCTTGTCGGGTTTTCCGTCTGTGTGTGTGTGTGTGTGTGTGTGTGTGTGTGTGTGTGTGTGTGTGTGTGTGTGTGTGTGTGTGTGTGTGTGTGTGTGTGTGTGTGTGTGTGTGTGTTTGTCTGCAACGCGAGGCTGCACAGCACAAACCAGTAAACCGATTTCGATGAAACTTGGCGAACAGGTGCCATATGAGCTGGGAATGTGCGCCGTTTGAGTTTCGTTGCTGAGCAACCACCCGTTACGATGCAGCGGCCGAAAAACCGCACGTTCACTATTTTCAATACCTGTCCTACAGTTTTAAATGTGGAGAAACGAGACTTCGGAATTTAGCACTTCGAGATATTTAGAAAATTTTACTCAAGCCGATTTTTGATTTAGGTTTTATTTTTCAAATGGTCGTCCTTCAAAAATAGGGTGTCTATTTACCGTCATTTAATGTGTGTATACAGTGTTTGTAAGGAACTACACTGTCGTTCCACCTTCGATCTCTCCTCAATCCAAACGTTACTGACCAAAGTGAAAAGGATCCGAAAGAAATGGAATCACCGGCATTTCTGTCTTTGTGGGTTTCTAATAATATGGTATAAATCAAGTTATGTGGAATTTGAAAAAAATCTTTGAAATTTTTTTTTTACACCCCCGTTATGTTATCATCCGCTACACCGCCATGTTCATCAAAAACAACCGACCAGGAAGTCTTCTCGCGCTACCCACGGTCTGGTTCGTATTTCCCTGAACATGTTTTTCTGTTTATGGTTATTTTTTCTTTCCTTCTCTCTCTCTTCACGTTACGTTTTGTTTCGTGTTGTCCTGACGTCCACTCTGTTTGCCGTCATCTGAGGTAATGTCAACAAAAATATTGACACATTATTTTTTACTTAATTCGTCCCTAATTTACTCGAGCCGATTTTTGATTTAGGTTTTAGTTTTCAAATGGTAGTCCTTCAAAAATAGGGTATCTATTTACCGTCATTTTTTATGAGGAGTGCCAGTTGGCAAAATACACAATAGGAAAAATCTTGCCAGGCAGAGGAACAATTGTATGTGAACCGATACGTCTTGGCAATGAATCTTCGTCGGTGGATCGGTCAGAATGAAAAGCATCGTATCCAGCGCTTCGATCCTCGCGGATCCCTCGTCGCGTACCGGCTTGTATATATGTATGTATGTATGTATGTATGTTTGGATATATATATATATATATATATATATATATATATATATATATATATATATATGTATGTATGTTTGTGTGTATATATATATATATATATATATATATATATATATATATATATATATATATATATATATATATATATATATATATTGTTACGGTTGTGGAAATTCACAGAACACCATTCAGGTTCCCCGAAGATCAGTTATGTCAATAAGTGTGTGTTCCAGGTTATATTTCCCCACCAATGTCTTACGGGAATTCTTTGTGTACCGGGCTGTGCATCTTTGAGTTAGCCGTTATTCTTTTTCTATCTTTATTTTAAAACAAACAACATCTCCTCACCATCATCTCCACAAACAACAAGTCCTCACCATCATCTCCACAAACAACAGCATCTCCACAAACAACAACATTTCAACAAACAAACAACATCTCCTCACCATCATCTCCACGGCGCCGCCATCTTTTCACCAGCAACGGCATCCCCAAACAAACAACATCTCACCATCATCTCCACAAACAACATCTCCTCACCATCATCTCCACGGTGCCGCCATCTTTTCCCCAGCAACGGCATCCCCAACAAACAACATCTCTGCGGACAAACACGATGACTTCCTCAACGGCGGCAAAGTGATTTCAAACACGGCCGCGTTGTGAGAGTGATCTCAAACACGTCCGCGCATGACTTGCAAAATGGATCAAAACGACGAAAGCGGCGGAGCCAGCCGGGGGTGAAGGGTCAAAGGTGAAAGACCAAGCGCCCCCCCCCCCCCCGAACCCGATAAAAGGCCGGGCTGAAACGCCGAGAAGAGAGAGTTGGGCTGGGCCGTTACAGTCCAGAGAGTCGAGCCTGCAGTGGAGTTTGGTGTCCAGTAGAGTTTGGAGTCCGGTGGAGTGTGGAGTCCAGTTCATAGGAGTCGGTGTGGAGAGCGCCAGAGTTGGTCGGAGTTGGTCGAGTTGCAGACGGAGAGAAGTCGCCAGCCAGCTACATAACGGTCCGAGCGACGCTGAGGAGTGAGCGGGCTCTTAAAGAGCATCAACTCAATAAGAGCAAGGCCCGATCGCTCCTCTGAAGCGTCGTCGGCCAGGCCCGATCGACCAGGCCGGACTGCTAGGCCCTGGACCAACCGAACCGCCGTTACAACAGTGGCCACTTGGACAACCGAGACATGCGTAGAGTCGCCGAGGAAAAGACCATCGAGTCGCCATAAGGGTGACGAAGGTAACCTGCACGGCCTCGCGGAGCTCCTTCGGTCATCCCAGCTCCGAGGAACATTAAAGACTTACAAGCCCAGTTATCTTCTTACTTTTCTGGGGTTTTTGCATGGAAGTCTGTGGCGCCTTGTCCTTAAGTAGTGAACTGACTAAGTGCATGTGCATGGTAAATAGATATCGGCTGTAGGTTTTCTTGCTCGTGTCTTGTCCCCTACCCCCATTCATTGCCTTGCTGGCATATGTGCATTGGAAATAAATGTTCCCTATTGTTTGAATATTCACCTGCTCGTTGCGTCCCTTCCTCCATTGAACTGCCATAATTGCGTTCGGAATATTAGCTGTTTTTTAACACCGATAAGATAATCGGGTCCAACGGGGCTTGGCGATAATAAACCGCTCGGCAATCGCAAACGGAACGAGCTGCTTAAGGCGGCTCGTTTCCGTGCAGGCTCCGTTGAGGTGTAGGCTCCCGGCATTTTTGTCCACCCGAATAATTAGGTTCATCGACAATTCGGCGATCGACCCTGTAGCGTGTGGACAGAAAAGTTGGCTGGCTTATGGTGTGGTTAAAAGCACACCCGTAGCTGGATTTCGGCATTGATCCGAAAGCTGAGACTGGATTTCCACGTTCGGTGGGCGCGCGCTGCGCGCGGCCGCAATCGGGATGAAGGCGGCCGTCCGCACGCCGGAGTGGCGAGAATCCACAAAAATATATGTATACATATGGATTGTGAGAGAGAGCTTTATATATCTGGTGAAGTGGATTTGAGAGAGCTTTATAAATATGGTGAAGTGGATTGTGTTCGCATTCGTTAAGCAGCTAAATAAGTTGAGTAAATCAATAATTAGTAATTCAGAATGAGCTCTTTATTTGAAATTTTACAGCTGCAGTAATTTTTCAGCTAAATATGGCAAAGGTTCTAAAATAAGAGGAGCGTGATAGCGTTGCTCAGCAACCACGGCAATTGTAAGCTCCATTGTCTTGGGTCGTGTAAACCACAGTGAGCAAAGTGATTCCACACCGGCCGACTTAAATTTACGGACAGTTTGCATGATGCACATTTCCTGATGGTTTTGTGACTTTTTTTCTTCCTGGTTTATTGTTTGTTTTTTTTTCTTCTTTCTTCCTGGTATTCCTAAACATTTATAATCGTGAGTGAGTGAGTCAGTCAGTTAATAGTTTGAAAGCTTTGAATAATGTTGTGGGAATGTGTGGTTGAGGGGTGCGTACGGACGAAGGGACGGGACGAAGAAGAGTTGGATCGAGCTGCGAGATGGACGTGATGGAGTTGTGTTGGCTGTCAGTGATACCCCAAAGGAGCCGGACACAATAGCTTTATAGAGCTTCGGTGAATTGACTGTGAACAAGCGCCACCAAGGAGTCAGACACAGGTGCGACGAGAAGATTCCCTCTCTCCCTCCCATTCCTGCCACATGCCAGCGTTCATAACTCCATCTCCTTCCACAGAATTAGGAGTCTTGCACAAGTCATGGCACGGGAGAAAGGTTCCCCATTTCTGTCCTGTTATTCCATATCTGTCTGAGCTATCTGTCGAGTGAATGAGTTAAGATAACCGAGTTAAGCCAAACGAGTTATCGTGGGTGCGGGGGAATTCATAGTCTCGTGTACATTATTGTAAAACGTGTTTCTCTCGTCTCTTTCACTTTCTCTTTCTCTTTCTCTCTCTCTCTCTTTCTCTTTCTCTTTATCTCTTTTTCTCTCTCTTCCCATTCTCCCTGTTCAACCCGCTTTCCTTATTTATTTAACCTTTTTCACTGTCACTGTGTTAATCTGGTATGCGATTCATCAACTTGGCATGATAACCACAAGGTGAGTTAAATTCGCAGTCATTGGGAGTTGGTGCAAATCCTCGTTCGGGGATTTTAAAACCATGCCGGTTCATCTTTGGATACATCGCTCGGCACCCATCCTATAGATGGAGGAACTGGCTGGAACAACAGATAATGCTTTGAGCTTCTGCACATCGGAAAGTTAAGTAGGCTACAAGACCTGTTGGCTTTCCCGGAAGATAACGTATGGTTTCCATAGACAGGGCATCACCAAAGTGCTCATCGTTCGGGAGGAAGATTCGACCCCCTTATCCACCTTCATGTCCACCATAACAATATATCATCATCATCCATTTCAAGCCCTTTCTCACCACTCTCACTCATTGACATAAATGTTTAGCACTCTCTCGTTTCTTCGTCTTCTTCTTCTTTCCCACTTTTGAAGTCAGCTCAAAAGTCGAAATTTGGTATACTAATGCAACTCTGAATATCACAGGAAAGAATATACCAGGAGTTGTTGTCATTTTCAGACAATGTGCAGCGATAGAATGTCATAAACATTTCGGGCCGAATTTACGAAAGGCGTGTAAGAGTTAGACGTGTCTAGAATCGTTAATCCTGTGATGATCACCTGTTCAATGTTGGTGGCCAATCACCGAAGAGTGATTATCTAAAATGTAGATGAAAACCGAATCTCAAGCGTTCAAATAACAAATCAACTTTTATATTTATGGCAACAAATATACCACGAGGGCATATTTAAGAGTGTGTTTAAGTCTTGAAGCAAGCATTTGGCAAAAATGGCATCGTTTGAACTGCATTTGCAGTCTCATACTTCCTGGCGGTTCAAGTTGACTTTAGAATCACTCCAGGTAACACTATTGTAGTTTCTGTACTGCAGTTCGGATTTCCGCAAAGTGAAGTGATTTCAGTTCTAATTACAGTAGTCTGTCATGGTTCACGTGCCAATTGGCTGTTTATCTCCCTCCATAAATTGCGATTTAGCCTGGCAATTATCTGTATGTGTACAACGATGTTTTTGTCAACGTTTAAGCCTTAAGGATGAGGCATGTGTTAGCAGGACGCTCGCGAAGCATCTTTCGCAAATTCAGCCCTTAACGTTAACAGACTTCAGACAGTATAAAATGGCAAGCATTACATTCGAAAAATCTGGGTGCCGTCGAAGTCAAGGGACAGGGGCGACCAGGTGGGTGAGGCATGCTTTGACCTACCCCCTTGTCATCATCAGGGGAAGAAGCTCAGAGAGACCGAAGAGAGGTTTTTGTAAAGGGTATTTATGCTTTCCAACAGCGTTTTGTCGACTCGGTAAGGCATTCCTTCTTTATCATATGTTAACAAGAATGACTGCACTGTGGTGATCCAGGGGATTAATTTCATATCTGTTACCTCAGTTTTGGCGAACACGCGCCTGCATCCACCCTCTGCCCTCTCTGTTGTCATCAACCTTTTGCTCACAAAGGTGGCATTGTGTTGGAAAGGTGGTATCCTATGACGGTGCCACGTTGAAAGTCACTGAGCTCTTCAGTACGGCCAGTGTTTGTCCATGGAGATTGCATGGCAGTGTGCTTGATTTTATACACCTGTCAGCAATGGGTGTGGCTGAAATAGCCGAATCCACTAATTAGAAGGGGTGTCCACATACTTTTGGCCATGTAGTGTGTGTGCTCCACCGAGTGACGTTTGAGTCAATACAATAATTTCAGAGAAGTGTTCCATCAAAATACACTGAACCACATTTACCAAGTTCTGGCTTTATGATTTACTACTTTACCAGTTGTGATTGCTGAGTGTTCTTTCCACATCATCCCAATTGTTGTGAACGATGGGTATTTTATAACCGATGTCTTCTCCAATTTCCACCTCGGGTTCACACATGTACGGGATGACAGCATCTTCCACATCATGATTTTGACTATCGTCATAATCTTAGGATTCCAGATCAGAACATTCTTCGTCAAATTTTCTTTCTGACGAGTCTGAAGCAAGTTGTGCGGCCATTGCCCTTGGCGTGCTGAGACGATCATTCTGCCGATTATTTCACACAGATGACATAATGACTATGGCGGTTTTCTGGAATTTTTATGGGAAGTACCCACTGGGTTTTTTTTCATTGTAACTTTAACACTTCAAAAAATTATTGGTATTAAAAACCACGTTCAGTTCCTTGTTTATTTCTTTAAAATCTCGATAATCACATGATATTTTGTTGTATTAATTTGTGATTGGAATGATGCTGTTTGGAATGAAATTAAGAGAGATTCAGTTGAAAGGAGAATCAGAAAATAATGTGAGGGCTTCCACCCATGGCATTTGCACATTTGGCATTTGCAGATTCATTTTTTGCCCAAGTCTTTCACGAACAGGCTGTCCAATGGCTGTACAACCGCTTCCGTGCATTGCACCGGTACTTCGCTAGTTGTTCAATAAAGCGGTGGTACACCAGAAGTAGAAGTGCATTCACAAGTAGTAATGAAAAAAATTAATGTACATTGAGGAAAACACTTGTATTCATAGTTCTGGTTTTGAGTTAAAGTGGGGTCACAATATTAAGAGCTTTGAGTTCGGTGAGAGGAAAAAAATCGAAGATACAGGTATAGTGTACATCTTAAAGAGCCACGGTCACGAAATACACCAATCCCATTTTCGTACCATCAGGGACATCTCCAGGCCTACTTCTTGTGTGTTTGGAGCAGACATTCTTCACAGTACTCTGTTGTATTTTTATTGGGGGGTCATGGTAATGGAGCTTCCCATCATGAAGCATAACTTACCCACTCTTTGTGCTTGTGCATTGGGGGTCAACGGAAAAGCAGGACACCCCAGACAGAGTCCCAAAAGCAAAATGCCCCCATGCTGGAGCTGAAGTGTATGATGTGGAAGTTTATCATTCTTTGAACAAGAATTATTAATTTTGGTGTTGGATTTATGTGGGAGCTGAACTGGCTTCCAAAACTGGTGTATTTCCCCCTAAAGGGGAGATGTGTATTTTGTTATTTTGTTTTTTATGAGATATATATATATATATATATATATATATATATATATATATATATATATATATTTATTGCAGCATATCATTTTATTTGTTTCTACATCGGTTGAAAACGAGGACAAACAGTACCACGCGATGCTCTGTCAAAAGCAGAAGGCTGAGTAACTTCTGAAGAATCAAGGACTTCGTTTGCATGATGGGAATAACAGCCTGGACCTTGTAATTAAAGAGGGACAAGATCGAGCTCAGGCCATGCAGGTAGAGGAACCTAAACACCATTAGCCCATAACAGTGTTACTCTTATTACTTAATTGTTCAAAGGCTGATCTGAAAGCACTTCATTCGTTGCTATCTGAAAGTATAACAGCGATGATGAAACCTGAACCATAGTCGCTACCATTAACTGGTAACCTTGTGATTTACTTCCTGTGTATGTGTTGATGAGTGAGGTTATTGGCCATTTGGTTGTTTGTGTCTTGTTGCACCCTCTGGTTCATTTGAACTGTTAGTCCCAGAATGATGAGAAACAGTTCCTGATTATTTTATGTCTTGAACAATGTTCATTTTGTGCATCAGTAAAATTACAGATACATTTGAGGTCCACTGGGTAAAATGCGCCACCCCCAGGCCCAGGCTCGGTAAAAACCTGGGACTCAGCAACTTGGCAACTCAGCTGTTTGAGGAGTAACACACTTCACATCAAATTAGTTATAGCACTGGAAAGTGTGTGCGTGTGTGCATTTGAATGTTGTCTCCTCGGTATTGGTTGTTGTGAAATTCGTATTATTTTATCACATCTTTTAACTATGTATTTAATGCTTTAGGATTAACTTTCATTGTTCAGTGAATGATTTCAATTTTGGTGAGGAACATATTTATGTGAAAATAAACGTAATGAGTGTTAGAACGTGAGCCGATGTAAAGGAACATCAGGGAAAGAAATTTACAAAAATTACACTACAATTAACTCATGAAGTTCTTTCATAAAATAATAAAACATTCAAGAGGAGAAAAACTGCAATCTTTCTCTCTTGAAGTGCAGTCACTCAAACTTTTGGGTCTCACAATCAGCCATGATCTCTCTTTGGGAAATCACATTTCAAAATTGGCCTCCAAAGCCAGACGCTGACTGGGCATACTGCATCGTGCAAAGTCCTTGGCACACCTGAGCTCCTATCCACCAACAAGGTTTTCATCCACAGCTTGACGGAGTACTGCTCTCCCCTCTGGGCTGGCTCCCCTACCTCACACCTTGCTCAGCTTGACACTCTCACGATGAAGCTCAGTCTGTGGGCTTGTCACTTCGCCATCGCCAACAGGTCGGTGGTCTCTGTCTTCTTTCGCCTCCTTTGTGGTCTTGCACCCTCTGCCCTCTCTGTGCTTCATCTCCCCAAGGTATCTGCAGAACGCATTTGGTACACCAGTAATCCCCTCCGAATGAAACTACCAAAATGTAGAACCATTGTTCACCTCCACTTAATTGTTCCTCTTTTTTTCCCACCTGTGGAACCAACTTCCACACTCTCTTCAATTTCATTCTTCCCTCCAGGTGTTCAAGACAGTTGTTCACCATTTTCTCAAGCCTTGTATTTATTGGCTTGACGGTTAAGGTGGCTGGCTTTACACCTTCGACGTCTTGAGTTGAATCCTCTGTCGTGCCGTTGAAATAACTCCAAGTGGGTTGACAAAATACAATAACCTGGAAAGGAAAATGGGAGTTTAGGGAGGTTTCATGAGGGTAGAAAAGATAATTAGTATGGATGGGGGATGAGCTAATGTGAAGGTGAGCAGCCATCTTGAAGTCCTGGAGAGATGAGTGAGATTGAACAGAGTGATGAGGTTAGTTCCACAAATGAAGAGAAAAGAGGAACAAATGAGTTGAGGTGATGATTGAGTATGTTTTAGGAGTTTCACCAGAAGAAGGTTCCTGGTAGACCATGTGCACCATGCACAAGCCTTGGGGGAGGGGAGAAAGGGCAGTAAAGGGCAGACAGAGGGTGCAAGACCAAGAAGGAATCGGTAGAAGACAGGCAACAAACATGTCTTTGATGTAGCAACAACAGGCCCATAGATTCAGCTTCATCAAATATTTATTTTCTCATAAATTACATCATAAATAATACGATCTCCCCAGAATTGAATGAGTCAGACAAGTTCCGATGTAGTTGTGGCATTTGTCCCAGTATTGAAATTGTGATTCAGTCCTAAAAATATCATTGCTGAGGATCTAATATTTTGCTCTGCATTGCTCTTGATACAATGTGTGAATATGCACGGCCCAAGCTTTGTTCGTGTTGTGTGTAAAAGGTGATTTATATATTTTTTATTTTTCACAACATAACAGAGTTTAAATCAAGCTTACAAGGATTTGAAACTGAAAGATGAAGCCATAACGCAGCTCAAACGACAGTTGAAACAGTCGGACGTACAGCGACATCTTCTCAAGCAAGACCAACAGGTTTCACATCAGACGCTTGATGAACAGGTTGGTCGAGAATTGTGATTGATTGATTATTTATGCTGAAAGCATAATTCCTCATCACTGTTGCATGTTTTGTGATCTGATGTTCTGAGACAATATAATTAAATCACTTTTTTCCACTTTCTCATCTGTATGGCAGAACAGTTTCACCAGCGGCTGTTATAAGCCAAACGAGTAAAGCCATTTGTGCAGGACAACAAGATAATACATGAACTGAAACCATAATGAAACATGACAGGTAATTCATCACAACTACACTTGTTGGTATTTTGATTATAGCTCAGCTGCATGAGACAAAATTTACCAAGATTTGAAATAATTTCTCTTTTACAGAATGAAAATGGGAAAAATGACCTGGACATGGATTTGAAACCACAATGAAACGTGAGAGGTAATGAATCACTTCGACACATGTTGGTACTTTGATTATAGCTCAGCTGTGTGAGACAAAATCGACCAAGACATCAAGTAATTTTCTCTTACAGACATGAAAATAATCTGAAGTTGAAGAAACCGAAAGTGTATGTAAAGCCACGAATGAGGTACGTGTCTTTTCTAATTCCTGTGCTTTTACTGTTAATTGTCTGAATAACCTGTTGTGAACCTTGTGATGTGTATGAAAGCTGATAATGCAGTCGGGTTTCAGCGTCATTGTGTTTCCTCTCGTCTTGGGTTTCCAGAAAATAAAAGTTTTCAAAACACAAATTCTCATCACTTTAATATGTGCTAAAATAGCATCACATGGAAAATAGCTCAAAGTCCCCCAAGGTCCTTGAAGATGCGCACATAAGATACGGTTGGCGTGGCGAACTTGGTTTTTCAAAAATAATGCATGTACACCATACAGGCATTTAAATATGTGGGAGCAATTTCTAAAGAAATTTCTAATGATTCACATGAAAAGATTTATTATGTAGGTACGTGTATTGATCAAAAGGAACAATCAAACACAGATCAGAAATCCATCCATCCATCCATTGGGACCATACTCTGTGCAGAGCGTTGGTGCTGCCTCAAGGCCCTGTCACACTTTGACGATTTAGCCAGCATATGCCTGACGTATGCAAAATTTGGCTAAAACGTTGGCACACGTCAAATACGTTGTGGGTAAGTTTGTATACGTTAAGAGCACGCTGGCATACGTCATTGTACGCTGGCTTTTTTCCGTAGTACGCTGGCGTACGTCTTTGTACGCTGGCATATGTCGTCGTACGCCGAGGTGTTAGACAAATTTTCCATGCTTGAAATTTTTCGACGTATGCTAGCGTATGACTCACACGTTCCGCATAATGCTGGCCATAAGTTGTAGGCACGTTACGCGATCGTTGACACACGTTGACACATGTTACTCATTTGTTGAAACACATCGAGGTAATGGTTAGCGTCAGTGTTCCAGACTCCTTGGTTTTTTTTTTGGTTTTTTTTTTCTTCGGTATGACGGTGATGTTAATACTTCGATTTCTAGTGCGGTTATAATATAATATAATTAATAGGCTGCCGCTCAACGATTTAAATCATAACCGCACTAGAAATCGAAGTGTCAACATCACTGTCATACCGAAGAAAAAAACCCCCCAAAAAACCAGGGAGTCTGGAACACTGACGCTAACCATTACCTTGACGTGTTTCGACTTATGAGTAACGTACAAGTAACGTGTGTCGGCGTGTGTCAACGATCGCGTAACGTGCCTTCAACTTATGCCAGCGTATGCGGAACGTGTGTCATACGCCGAGTACGTCGAGAAATTTTCAACATGCTGAAAATTTATCGACGTACTCGGCGTATGACGACGTATGCCAGCGTACTACGACGTATGCCAACGTACTACGACGTATGCCAGCGTGCTCTTAACGTATACAAAACTTACCCATAACGTATTCGACGTGTGCCAGCTTGGTTCGGCAATTTTTTCATACGTCGGCATACGCTGGCTAAAACGTCAAGGTGTGACAGCGGCTTGACACTTCGATGTCTAAGGCGGTTATGATTTGAATTGTCAAGCCGCAGCCTATTAATAGCCTACGCCACGTGATCGGCGGCGATACGCTGCCGCGCGCTATGCATAAGTTAGACTATCGTTGGGCATAGGTTGTGAACGCCGACAACACGCTCAGCATTCGTTGGTATAAGTTATCTATATGTGATTAAAACGTTCTGTGTACGTTACTAATACGTTATGCAGATGTCCAACACGTTATTATATGCCCAAAACTGAAAAAAAAACATCAATAGTTCAGCGTGCACCAGCGTTTTACATACATTTTGAGACCTTTCCATACGCTGGCTAAATCGTCAAGGTGTGACAGGGCCCTAAGCAGTCTCCTTGGCTATTGGACACGATCCTGGATGGGTCACCACTCCGACACAGAATACCAGCAATCTGGCACTCATTTTGCCGACCTCGGAAGTATAACAGGCAGTCAGCCCCACTTGGTGTTAATTCAACAGCTAAGTGGGATTTGAACTCAGGATCCTCGGATCCCAAACCCACCACCCTCACCATTAAGCCAACACCAGGCATATCAGAAATGTATGTGTTAGAAAGCTAAGATACAATTTGTTCCTTTGAGAATCTGAGGTGTTGACAAGATTATCATAATTGCAGCTTTAAAAGAACTGTAGATAATGTACTTTTCACAAGATCTGTAGATAATGTGCTTTTCATAACAACTGCAGATGATGTTGAGCAACCTGGTTAACTGAGTACAGAACCCACTTGTATTGTTGATTTTTGAATGTTGGAATTTGTGCGGTCCAAAACAGCTGAAATGTTTGGTGAGATGATGTGCTTGTGCCTCGAGCTTTGATGCCGTAATTGTGTGACATCAAATTCTTCATCAGAATCTTCACCAGAGAAGGAACCCACAGAAGTAAAGAGCAAAGATGAAGTCATCAGGAGGAACCTGGATAGGATTCGGGTTTCAGCTACTACTCCAAAACCCTTAAACCCATCCAGGCACAGCCAAGTGAGCCTTACAGAAAACTTTCTGCAAGAATTCACTTCTTCTGGACAGATAGATAGCAAAAGTGAAATAGAGAGTAAAAGAGATGAAAGAGAAGAAAAAGCAAGAATTCGAATGAATAAAGAGAATTCTGAAAAAATGTCAAGAAATGTGAAAGGAACAAAGAGCAAAGGTGTCGGGAAGAACCCAAATATATAGATTTCAGCAGTTCCCAGGAACAAACGCAGCAACATGTTCAGTGGTGCCTTCAGAAAGTCTTCACACCCCTTGATTTTTGTCACATTTTGTTGTCACAGCCTGAATTTAAAATGGATTAAATTTTTCGACACCGATCTACACAAAATACCCCATTATGCAAAGTGAAAACACGATTTTATTTTTTTTAAATTATCCCAATTCATGAAAAATGAAAAGCTGAAATGTGTTGGGTCGAGAAGTATTCAACCCCCTGAGTCAATACTTTGTAGTAGTGCTTTTGGCAGTGATTACACCTTCTGGTCTTCTTGGGTATGTATGTATCAGCTTTGCACATCTGGATTTGGGGATTTTCTCCCATTCTTCCTTGCAGTTTTGCTCTTTCAAGTTTGATCGGGAGCGTCACCACCATGCTTCACGGTGGGTATGGTGTGCTGAGCTGTGCTTGGTTTCCGTCAGATTTCGTGCTTTGCATTCAGGCCAGAGTTCAATTTTCATCTCATCAGACAACAGAATCTTTGTCCTCATGCTCTTCACGTCGGTCCTGCATGTCTTTTTGCAAACTCCTCATGTGTCTTTTTCTCAGGAGTGGCTTCTAGCCTGTTATTGGCTTTGTGGTTTGGGTGACTGCCTTGACATCTTAGGGTCCTGAGTTTGAGCCCTGTTGGCCACTGAATTCACACCAGTTGGGGTTGACTCAGTCTGTCATCCTTCCGAAGTTGGCCAAGTGAGTACCAGTGTACTGGTATAGAGGCACAGCATCAGCGGCATATCGTGCCCCAACAAAATCATCGCTACCCGGCAACTAAGCTGCCAGATGCAAGAAGAAGAAAAAGCAGAAGAAGAAGAAGAAGAAGAAGAAGAAGAAGAAGAAGAAGAAGAAGAAGAAGAAGAAGAAGAAGAAGAAGAAGAAGAAGAAGAAGAAGAAGAAGAAGAAGAAGAAGGAGGAGGAGGAGGATAAGTGGTTTCCATCTGGCCACTCTCCCATCAAGCCTAGATTTGTGGAGTGCTGCAGAAACTGCTGTCCTTCCGACAGGTTTTCCCATCTCTACCAAGGAATTTTGTAGTTCTATCAGAGTGGTCATCGGGTTCTTGGTCACCTCCCTGACTAAGGTCCTTCTTGCCCAGTTTCGTCGGACAGCCAGCTCTCGGAAGAGTCTGGGTCGTTCCATATTCTTTCAAATTTCCTAATGATGGAGCTCACTGTGCTCTTGGGAACTTTCCACACTCTAGAAATTGTTTTTCCCCTTCCTCAGACTGATGCCTCCTTACAATTCTATCTCAGAGTTCTCTAGACAGTTCCTTGGACTTCATGGTCGAGTTTCTGCACTCACATGCACTGTCAACTGTGGGACCTTACATTGAAAGGTATGTTTCTTTCGAAATCATGTCCAATCAATTGAATTGTCACAGGTGGTCTCCAGTCAAGTTGTAGAGACATCTCAAGGATGATCAAAGGAAGTTGGATGCAGGTGAGCTCAATTCGGAGTGTCATAGCAAAGGGGTTTAAATCTGTACTTCATGATGCAAAACATTTCAGGTTTTGTCTTTTTAATTAATTTGTAAAAATTTATGAAAACATGTTTTCACTTTGTCATTACTAGTGCGGGCCCGTAGGTGCGTGCCAGTATGTGCAGCTTCGTGCCTGCAGTATCAGGTCCCCAGCATCAATTGTGACGTCCTATCAAATGAAGAAGAAGAATTGTGACGCCCCCTCTCTCTCCCTCCCTCTCTCCCTTCTCCTCTGTCCCCCCTCCTCTCTCGCCCCACCTCTCTCGCCCCCCTCTCCCTCCCCTCTCTTCCCCCTCTCTTCCCCCTCCTCTGTCCCCCCTCTCTCTCCCTCCCCTCTCTTGCCCCCCTCACCCCCCTCTCTCGCCCTTCTCTCTCGCCCCTCTCTCCCCCCTCCTCTCTCGTCCCTCTCTCTGTAAATGTATTCACAAATGTCGACCAAGCACAACGATTAATTCCAACCTTGGGAAAAAAAACAGCTTTCAAACCCTTGGGAAACAGCTGTTTCCCTTTGGAAAATTCAAACCTTGGGATAAATTAATAATTTGAATAATAATCAAACCTTGGGATTAAATAATTAAAAAAATTAATAATTTAATAATAATCAAACCTTGTGATTAATTAATTAATTCAAACCTTGGGAAAAAACAGCTTTCAAACCTTGGGAGACACTTGGGAAACAGCCGAAATGGATGAGGAAGAACGATATCAAACTTTGAAAAGGCACATACCCAGGTCACCAGTGTCGATTGTGACGTCATACCAAATGAATAAGAAGAATTGTGACCTCAATTGTGTAAAAAAAAAAAAAAATTTAAAAACATTAATTGTGACGTCATTCGTGATGTCATAGCACCGTGTCCTGTCATTGGTTGTCAGATAAATGGCCGTAACTTGGGAACCGCTTGTCCGATTGATATCAAACCTTGAAAAGGCACATCCATGGGCCCCGGCAATATTCCTGGCAAGTTTCAATCCGATCGGACCGGTGATCGTCTGGTTATTAATAAATTGGGGGAAAAAATGGCATGATAAAGTGAGAAGGTGGAAAGACACCTTCAGCTGCCATATATGCACCTTTTCAAAACTGAAAAAGAAATAAAATGGCCGGAACTTGGGAACCGCTCGTCCAATCGATATCAAACCTCGAAAAGGCACATCGGGGGGTCCCCGGCAATATTCCTGGCAAGTTTCAATCCGATTGGACCGGCGGTCGTCGAGAAACGGCGGTCGCAGACAAACAGACAGACACACACAGAGATTGCTGGAATTATAGATAGATGGAGTATTTTGTGTCGATCGGTAACAAAAATTATAAATTTTATCCATTTTAAATTTAAGCTGGAACACAACAAAATGTGACAAAAGTCGAGGGGTGTGAATAGTTTCTGAAGCTTCCAGAGGTCCAGAGGTCTCTCACATCACATGGGATACATTAATTACATTGGCAAGACCATATGTTTTACAAAAGTCCCGTTCATTAACTCCATTCATTCGCATGAGTTCACCCATAGTTCCAATTGTGTAAGATGAAGAAGATGCATCATGGCATCTTCTTCATCTCCCAATCCAATGAGCTTCCAAATCCATGAGATGTGGCAACTTTAAATATGATGCACAGATCATGGAGGGGGTGGGGCGTGTCAGGAGGTGGGATGGGGTATGGCAGTGCCCATCTCCCAGGAAAGGATGCCTATCTTCAGTTTGGCTTCCCCTCCTCCCTCCACTTTCAAATTTGTTCCGCCACACAACAGACAAATGGACATTGGCCATCGAGACAACAATTTAGAGAAAAAGGATGATCCATTCGGTTGTGTGTTCCCTTTTATATTAAAGGAGTGCACTCCTTTCATTTACCTTCCCCTTCCCAATGGAGATCAATCTAGGAGTGAATTCCATCGTTGTTTCTATTGTGCCATTTGTTGTTTGGAGGTTGGTATTGTACCTAGACTTTGTTGATGAGTTTGCCTTCTGATATCAATAAGCTCAGCCATAAGAAACTTTGGTAAAGTTACAGAATTTACAAAAAAACAACCAATTTTCAGGTCATTCATGACTTTTCTTGAAGCAGACATGAGAACAACATAATATGGTTATTGCTTGGTATACTTGTTGAAGGTAAGTAATTTTGGGATGGAGTGAAGGGCTTTGTTTCCACAGGAAGAATGATTGGGGACACATTTGATTAGATACCACTGAGGTTGTCAGCTTAGGTGAGAGCGGTTGGAGTGACTCGTAGATCAGCTGACTGGATTAGTGATTGTGAGCATGGAGTGGTGTGAATGGAAGAATGTCTGGCTGGAGGCATTAAATGGTGAGATATTTCATTGATCTGTACTACGACCGTCATTACCTCTGCCACTGAAGGTGGATGGAGTTTATGTTTTTACCCCTGTCTATCTGTCTGTTTCTTTGTTTGTTTGTGAACAAAATATCTCAAAAAGGTGTGGAAGGATTTGGATTAAATTTTGAGCAGAGCTTGGGTATGTGAAAAGGACGAAATTATTCGACTTTGGTGAAGATCCGATTCCCATTCCAGATCCGAGATTTTTTGAAGTGATTCTTCACCCATTGAGTGATAGCGCAAAATGACATATCGCAGGATATCTGAAAAAGGTATGGACAGATTCGGATGAAACTTGGTGGGTGAGTTGGTTACTTGGCAGGAACAAGCCGATTAAATTTTAGTTCAGGTCCAAATCCAGATCCAGCCTGTTCATGGGATATAAAACATATACTAATCAGCCTCGCGGAGGTATGCTCTCTACCGAGTGCCCTTCCAGTGATTCATAATTTGCATCAACGATTTGGACAGTGCGTTTGAGTAGACTTTATAAATTGGCAGATGACCCGAACTTTGGAGGTAAGGGCTATCATAGAGAGGGGGTGATTAAATTCAGGGATGTCTCAATACTTTGATAGATTTGACAGAAGTTTGGCAGTTGCAGTTTAACATAAAGAAATGTAAGGTTCTGGGAATTGGAAATAACGATGAAAATAGAGATTATGTAATCCAAGGTGCAGTCTTGGATCATGTCACACAGAAGAAGGATGTGGTGGAGGTAATAAACATGGGGGGGGGGGCATCGGTAAAGCTAACAGGGTTTAAGGTTGTATTCGTAGGTTGATAAATTTACAAATTCGAAAGAGGTGGTGTTATCTCTGTATCGGAATATAGTGATGTCATCTGGATCTCATCTCATCTGGAATATAGTGTTCAGTTTTGGCAGCACATCTGAAGAGGGACATGGAGAGGGTTTGGCATCGAGCATCTCCATTGATTCTGGGACTGGCTCGACTCAGCTACCAGGAGCTGCTGAAACAGATGAGACTTTTAAATTCAAAAGAAGGAGATCTGATCGATATGTTGAAGATAATGAAGAGGATAGAAGGAATAAGTGCAGAAGAGCTTTTCTGCAGAATGGACAGTCACAGGACCAGGGCCCACAACCTGAGAGGAAGGAAGAGGAGCATTAAGATGGCAGTAAGGTGGAGGTCTTTCACTCAGAGAATATTTAATGCCTGGAATAGTCTCCCTGGAAAGGTAATGCCAGCAAAAACCAGAGAATTTTCATGAGATAGGTAACTTAAAGCATTGGGGATATCGGGGTGCATGAACGTTGGCAGGAATGGTCGGTAGCTGATATATGATTCTTCCCCTTGCCTTTTAAATGACCTCAGCAGCCTTTTGTGCCTCACCGCACGATGTGGATCATCGATCTATTTTTGTTATGTATTTGTATAAAACACCCTGGTGACCTGAGCTTGCTTGCCCCACTGTTATCAACCCCCACCCCTGCATCCTCCACACGCCCTCCCTTCCCCATCCCAGTGACTTTAAGCTGATAAACTATTTACAAGCTCGATGGGCCGAATGGCCTCTTCCTGCATTCAAGCTCCTTGTGTATCCTTGTTGGTTCCACAACTGTAGGTAGTACATGTGGCAGGCATGTTTTCTTGTGGTTTTTAGCTCGCCTGTTCGAAGAACAGAGAGCTATAGCGATACCCCCGGCGTGAGCGTGAGCGTGAGCGTGAAAATGTTAAAGTTTTGGTGCAAGTTATTTCCTTTCTAATGTTTTTATCTACCACACTATTTTTTTACTGATTACAATATACAAATACATATATTGCTTTGAAATGATTTGGATCAGACTTCACTGCAACGCTTTATAAAAAATATTATTAGACTAGTCTTTTAAAAACGATAAATGTATAAACAGGTGAGCATTGGGTGGCTTTGACACTAACTCTCTGGTTTTACTATAGGTGGAGGTCAATGTCAGTGACTTTGTTGGTGTGTGCCGATTTAAGGTGCGGCTAGAGGAAGTTGAGGCGGGATTGGAGATGGACAAAATGAAGCCTCACACTCTCACCGAGGAAAATCTGCGATTCTTCAATGAGCAGCACGGCGTTACGGATAATACATCGGTGGAGGACAGAAGATGTGGTGTGCGCTTTTCAATTTCTGGAATGGTAAGGTGGGAATAACGATGCCCCGACTGTCTCCTATCACACTTGCCTCGTGTGGTGTCGACATAGCTTTGGTTCTTATTTTGTTTTTACATTTAGTGTTGTGTATCTTGTGATCTACGTTGTGCCCTGATTACATTTGGCAGAATAATTGGGGACACATTTAAAAAGGTACCACAAAGTTGTTGGCTTCGGTGACTGGGTTCGAGTGATTCGTGGAGCAGCTGACTGAATTAGTGATTGGGAGCATGGAGTTGTATGAGAGGAAGCATGTCCTGCTCCCGGCATTAAGTAGTGAGGTATTTCAGTGATTCGTACTCGGACCATTGTTATTCATAATTTGCATCAACGATTTGTACAGTGGGGTTGAGTAGGCTTTCTAAATTGGCAGATGACCTGAACTTTGGAGGTGAGGTAGATAATGTAGAGGGGGGTGATTAGATTCAGGAACATCTCAATACTTTCAGAGATTGGACAGAAGTTTGGCAGATGCAGTTTAACATCAAGAAATGTAAGGTTCTGGGAATTGGAAAGAATGACGAAAATGGAGATTATATAATCCAAGGTGCAGTCTTGGAGCATGTCACACAGAAGAAGGATGTGGTGGTGGTGGTAATAAACACGGGGGACGGTGGTGAGGTGTAAAGTAAACAGACAGCACACTGCAAGGCAGTTATCGGGAAAGCTAACAGGGTTTAAGGTTGTATTCATAGGGTGATAAATTTTACAAATCGAAGGAGGTAGTGTTATCTCTGTATCAGCATTTAGTGTTGTCATCTGGATCTCATCTCATCCGGAATATTGTGTACAGTTTTGGCCACACATCTGAAGAAAGATATGGAAACGGTTCGGCATTGAGCAACTACATTGATTCTCGGCCTGGCTGGACTAAGCTACCAGGAGCTGCTGAAACAAATGAGACTTTTAATTTCAAAAGGGCGAGATCTGATAGATATGTTGAAGATAATGAAGATGACAGAAGGAATAAGTGCAGAAGAGCTTTTCTGCAGAATGGCAAGTTACAGGACCAGGTCCTACAACTTGAGAGGAGGGAAGAGGAGCATTAATGTGGAAGAAGGTATGGGTCTTTCACTCAGAGAATAGTTTATGCCTGGGATCGTCTCCTTGGAAAGGTAGTGTCAGCAAAAAACAGAGAATTTTCATGGGATGGGTAACTAGAAACATTAGGGATATCGGGGTACATGGACGTTGGCAGGAATGGTCGGTAGCTGAGATATGAATGGGTGATTGAAAACCTGTGTCAGGATTGCGATGTCTCAAAGCGTGTCTCGTCAATCAAAAGGTGAACGTGCTGTCGATCTTCATTGCCCATCCAGCAACTGTGTCCACACCATCCACCACCCATTCAAAATTAATTCAGAAGCAATTTTTGATTTGGAATAATCTATCTATAATTCCAGCAATCTGTGTGTGTGTGTGTGTGTGTGTGTGTGTGTGTGTGTGTGTGTGTGTGTGTGTGTGTGTGTGTGTGTGTGTGTGTGTGTGTGTGTGTGTGTTTGCGACTGCTGTTTCTCGACAACACTGGTCCGATCTCATTGAAACTTGCCAGGTATATTGCTGGAGCGCTGTGGATGTGCCTTTTCAAGGTTTGATATTAATCGGACAAGTGGTTCCCAAGTTATGGCCATTTATTTACCAAACCAATGACAGGACATGGTGCTATGACGTCACGATTGATGTCACAATTTTTTTTTTTGCACGTACAGCCACGCACGTACGGGCATGCACGTACGGGCACGTACTAGTAATAATAATACACAAGTCAATCTACATTCAAAGTACACCGCCCCCATGCCAAATTAATAAACTAGAAGGGCACTCGGTAAAGCGCATACCTCTGCCCTGTAATGCCTGATCCACGAGAACATATCTGCCCCAATACATTTTTAATCACGAAAAAGAGCAATCAGAGATTGCAAACCCTTGCCAGGACTTCTTTTGATTGGCGTATTTTTATAAGTTTTCGGGTAAATCCAATATGGCTGCCAAACCATGTGACCTATGATGTCACATGTGTGACCCTTTTGTTCCTCATGGATAGGCCGTCAAATGTGTAAAGTTTCACCTCGATGTTTTCAGCCATTTCAGAGAAGGTTTTTGAAGGTTGAAAAATATATATGTATGGTTGCTGAATCACGTGACTGATGACATCAAAAAATGTTGGTACACCATTTTATCCCGAGATGACCCTCAACATTTTTTTACTGATCAGATATCGCGTTCTACATATGCAATTATGACGTTATAACGATAACGAAGGCACCAATGACGTCATAAAAATACCACACTCATTCCCAATGAGGAGCACTTGCTCTGTGCTACTTGTACACCCATGGTTTGGGGAACATTTGTGTGAAGTTTCCAGTCGATTTGTCCAGCCAAGCTGTTCGAGTTAGGTAACAAATCGTTCTGGAGAAGAAGATTTTTAAATAAGTTTTCAGGGAAATTCAATATGGCTGCCAAACCATGTGACCAATGACATCATATGTGTGAACCTTTTGTTCCTTATGGGCAGGCAGTCATACATGTAAAGTTTCCCCTCGATCTGTTGAGCCACTTCAAAGCAGAAGATCTTTGAAGTTTTTTTTTTATTACAACATGGCTGCTGAATCACGTGACCGATGACATCATGATTTTTTTTTCTGTGGACCATTTTATCTCAAGATAAAATGGCATGGACAAGGTTCCCTCGATAAATTGAAATGTAGTTGCTCCATGCCAAAACCTCTCCATATCTTTCTTCAGATGTTGTTCTTCTTTCAGCTGCTCTAGTTAGGGGTCGCCACAGCGGATCATCTCTTATGATCCGCATACTGATTTTGGCACAGGTTTTACGCCAGATGCCCTTCCTGACGCAACCCTGGTCACCTCTTACGACACAGGGATAAGGATTGGGTTTTGCCATGATTCCACGCTGCCCTGCACCCTCTCATAGCACAGCCCAGCGCAGAGCTCCCGTCCTCAAGCGATCCTCCAACCCAAGCCTCCAAGTAGCCGGATTACAGGCGCACGCCACTACGCCCGGTCCATATCTTTCTTCAGATGTGGTGCCAAAACTGCACACAATATTCCAGATGAGATGAGATCCAGATGACATCACAATATTCCAATACAGAGATAATACTACCTCTTTCGATTTGTTAATTTATCCCCCTACGAATACAACCTTAAACTTTGCCAGCTTTCCTGATTTTATTCCTCAAAATTTTTAATACGGATGAGGCGTTCTAGATATGAAATTATGACGTCATAAGGAGGGCACCTATGACGTCATGAAAAATTTCACCTTCATGCGACATGAGGAGTACTTGCTTCGTGCCAAGTTTAAATTTTTTCTTTGTTGTGGTTTCAGAGATACAGGGGTCCAATTTTTCCAATGTGGCTGCCACACCACGTGTCCTATTATGTCATAATTATCATTAAAACATTCTCCATAAGTAGTCGCACCAATCGTGGAAATTTCGTCTCAATCCGACAAGCGGTTGCAGAGAAAAACATGAAAGTTCTGTGCGGACAAACAAACAGACAAACAAACGAACAAACAGACAAACAAATGGACCCCAATGCAATACTCTCTCCAAATTATTCAGCGAGGGTAAATATCATGCTAATATATCGTTTTTGAGCCCTATCTCTCAATGGTGAAGAATCAATTTTAAAATTCTGGAAGTCGGATCCGGATCTTCACCAAAATTGAACCAATTCTTCCTTGTCATACACCCAACCTGTCCACCAAGTTTCATCCAAATGATATATTAGTTTAACCCAATTTCTCAATGGTGAAGAATCACTGATAAAATTCGAATAGTCGGATGCGGATCCAGATCTTCACTAAAATCTAATCAGTTCGTCCTTGTCACACACCCAACCTGTCCACAAATTGTCATCTGAATCCATCCACAACTTTTTGAGATATCCTTTACACAGACAAACAGACAGAAAGGGGTGAAAACATAACTTCCTTCACCTTCGGTGGCGGAGGTAACAAAAAATCCTCCACCGTGCGACATTGTCGGGGCACATTTCGTGCCTGGCGATGCCACCGTGCAGCATGTGGAGACACAATTGGGAGGGAGCGGTGTGTAATACTTGATTGATTCATTGATTACATAATTAAAATAAATAAATTGTGATCGTAAAATAATTAATTTCTTTATCAATTGGTGAAGAGCATATGAAAACAACCAGTGTTTCAACCAAATCTGTAACTTTTCGAAAATCAAGTAATTCATTGAAGAATGAATAATTATTCGATTAATTGATTAATCAATGAATCAAAAATACCCTTTATAGCCAAATCACTTGTTCACTGTCGTGTCCAAATATCATCTTCTTCGATCAATAGCTGCCTGAGATATTGCCCAGATGAGAAAGAAAATACAGAAGTAATTTATAAATTGATTTTAATAATTCATGATGGATGCAATTTATCAATTAATTGATTAATCAAAAACATTAAATTCCATTTTTGCCAAAGCACATCTTCACTTTTGTCCACAATTATCAGCTTCCGAGCTCAAAGGATGGCTGATATATTGTTATGGATTTGGAAGCCTTTTGCACACAAACAGACAGCAGTCCCCGTAGCTCAGTTATCTCGATAAGTATATGTTTATGGTTAGGGCCCCATCCCCTATGTCTAATGGGAATTACATGTGTGCGCTGCGAAGTTTCTTTCGAGTTAGTTTTTTTTTTACAACAAACCCCCTCTCCGCTCTATCGACTCTATTGCCCACATGTTTTTGGCTGAAGGTGTGGGTAGAGCCATCATTCGCTTCAGATCGAGGCTCCGCTCCGAAGAAGGGCATGGAGCGTTTCCTCCTCCCAATGGGCGAAGGGCGAGCAGTGCCGAGGCGCCCCGACCAATGAGGGGAGGCCACTGATCGCCCGACAACCCCTCGTCCAATCAGGAGGCAAGTGGGAAGGGAAGAAATCACTCGGGCCTGGCAAGAAGAGGAGAGTGGTTGTCAAGACCAGTGTACAGGAGTCATCGTGGCAATTGGCTTGGTCTTGGTCGTGGTGGCTATTCGGCTACGGCCGTGGTGGCTTTTCGGCTGCGGTCCTTCGCGGTGGCTCATCGTGGTGGTGGAGGCCGAGCATTCAGGGTCGTGGGCCCGTGGATTTCGGAACATGGGTTCGGGTCCCACCATGGTAGTTGAAGTACAGTGTGACCGCACGAGGCGGAGAGGTACCCGACAAGGCCCTGGTTCCCAGCTCGCCTTTCCCTCCTGAACTGAGGGACCGAATAAAGACCCCACGGGGTCCATTTCTTTTGGGTGTGTGTGTGTCCGCAGGCCCCGTCTGTAAGTAGAAATTGTTAAGTGCTTTTGTTCATTGTACAATGCTTTTATTCGGATAACTCTGCTCTTTGTGCTCCCCTGCCCCCCTGATAAATAAACCCCCAATTGTTCAATGTACCAGCTTGTTGTCTGTCACTTTCTTTCATTGACCCAGCACTGTGCGTAATGAGAATTCGAGAGGCCGTGTGCCGTAAGTTGTCATTGGGACCGGCGCGGCTCTGGTAACTCCCGCTCAGTACGCCAGACCCGAGTTGGTGCATGCGACTCGGTTCGGACAGAGTCGGCCGAGGGTGTGGTTTCCCCAGTAGCTAGATGGCGTGAGTACTTAGGTAAATTGGAATGAAACAAGTGGATTCAACCTCACGCCGTCGAAATATTGGCGACCACGGTCCTTTAAGTGACCCGTGACCTTTCGGAGTTGTCCGGGAGTCACGACCTAAATTCCAGGTGTTCGGTGGGAGACGGCTCCACTGCTTCCCCTGGTGGCCGTTTATCGCCGCCAAACCCCGGCCCACAACAATGTCTCCCAGAACAACAAACAAGAAAACAAACAAACTCAGTAATAACTGAGTACTCCCTTCGGTGCTCAGCGATGATGTCATGCATTGCCAAGTTATGGAATTGGGAAGTAGCGGTGTCCAATATTTTTGTCATGAACTTGGATGTGGCTCAATGGTGAAGGTAATAACTGGAAGCTCAAGTCATACCAAATAACACCAGGTGGGTTGACAGCCTGCCATCCTTCCGTGCTCGGCAAAATGAGCACCAGCTTGTTGGGAGGGAGTCAGTCGAGTATCCTGTCTGAGTGGTGACCGGTCTGGGATTGTTCCCCCTTGCCTTTTAAATGACCTCAGCAGCCTTTTGTGCCTCACCGCACGATGTGGATCATCGATCTATTTTTGTCATGTATTTGTATAAAACACTCTGGTGACCTCAGCTTGCTTTCCCCACTGTTATCAACCTCCACCCCTGCATCCTCCATACCCTCTCCCTTCCCCACCCCAGTGACTTAAAGCTGATAAACTATTTAAAAGCTAGATGGGCTGAGTGGCCTCCTCCTGCATCCCAGTTCCTTATGTGTCCTTGTTGGTTCTACATCTGTGGGTAGTACATGTCGCAGGCATGTTTTATTGTGTTTGTTACTGCAAGTGTAGGTGAATGCCAGTTACCTTGTTGGTGTGGGCCGATTTCAGGTGCGGCTACGGGAAGTCGAGGCGGGATTGGAGATTGACAAAACCAAGTCTCACATTGTCACCGATTAAAATCTGCGATTTCTTCAATGAGCAGCACGGCGTTATGGAGAATACATAGCGGTAAGATGGGGATAAGGATTCCCGCCCCTCCCCCCCACGACTGTGTCCTTTCACATTTGCCTCCTGATGTGTGCACACAACTTTGGTTCTTATTTTGTTTGTGCATTTACCGTCGTGTATCTTGTGATCTACGTTATGCCCTCATATGCAGTTGTGTGCTGGATCATGCTGTGTGCAACAGAGGATGGTGGATTCACACAAGTATTTGCAAGAGCGGCTCGAAGCAGCGAATCAGCTGGTTGTTGATTTCGAAGCACAGCTTCACTCTCGGGAAGTATTATTCGGGAGAAAGAAAACAAAGTGTTGATGGATAGGAAGCTAAAGCTCATTACATATTGAGACGACTGCTTTAAATGTGAATATTGAGGTTATTGTACCCTGCCACCAAAGGTGGACTTAGGTTATGTTTCCACCCCTGTCTGTGTTTGTTATCTTGCCAATACGAAGTTTTTGCAAGATCTGTTACTTGGTAAGTTTTTTTGTTTTTGTCTGTAATCATTGGATTTTTCACCTTTATATCACTCTGTAGAGCACAATTCTCATCGGAAACTCTTGTGGGTACACATATCGTAGTATTATTACAATACCCTTCAGCGCACATAAAGGTCAAGGTCAAAGGTCAAGGTCACTTTGCGGTAAATAATGGAGGTCGCCAAAACCCTTATTTTTGAGTAATTTTAATCGAATCATCTCCAAACTTTATGGGAATGTAGGATATGGTCTGGCGCTCAGCTGATTAGTTTGTGGTGGCGATTGGCCTTGACCTTCATGGTTAGCGCCTAAGGTCGAAATATTTTGACCCCAAGGTCAAATTTTCAAGTTTTAGGAACCATATCGTGTAGTACCTCAAATTGAACACCTCGATGAGTGCTTTCTAGATATGTCAAGCTTGAGACATTATGACGTCATTTGGTGACGTTATGAGGCAAACACATATTTTTCATGGTTACTCTGTAGAACGATTCTCATCGGGATCTCTCGTAGGCAGATATTCCTCAAGGAGTCGCTCCTGGTGGATAGCAGCTCTGTTCACCTCAGTGTGACCTTAAAGAAGTCACACGTGGTCACCTTTTGGCAAGATACGGGTCACCCTGCGGGTGACATTGGTTTATTTGTCTTGTTCTTTTCGGGCTTTTTTTTAGGACATGCTCTTTGCTTTTGAAAGAGTAATTGCACAGAACAAAATCAGCCCATCACACAACAAAGGAGCACATTTGGAGAAAGGGGAAAAACACAGACAGCAGTGTGGAGGGAGAACGTAGATGCAGATGGATAAACGAGGGATGCAGGTTACACTGAGGGGTAAGGGAGAACGCAAAGGTCGGATAATATGAATACTTCAGCAAAATTTTTGAACGGGTGAAGGGTGGTTTTAACAGGTGGAGAAAAGATCATGATTTTGGATGGGGGATGACTTGAGATGTTGGTGAACAACTGTCTTGAAGACCTGGAGGGAAGAATGAGATTGAAGAGAGTATGGAAGGGGTTCTACAGGTGGGGGAAAAAGAGGAATAAATGAGTGGAGGTGAACAGGGATTCTGGATTTCTACAATTTCACTTGAAGGGAGTTGTTGTTGGACTGCGTCAGTCCTGCAGAAGCCCCACCTTCCCGGGTTTCGTCCGAGCAGGCCACACCCCGGAGGCGGAGGATATGTTGGCGTGATCGAGAGGCGCATTTTGAGAGGGCATGGGAGGCATCATCAGAAGACTACATTGGACGAGCGATCGGCAGAGCGCACGCATGAAGCAAGACGCTGGACTTTGGCTCTTGGTTGAGTCATGAGAAACGGACCCCAAGCCTCGTGTATGTCATAAGCAGCTGCACTGGGGCTCTAAGCCTCAGTGTTGAGTGCCGCTCGTGGATTGCCTGGTGTACGTTTGTCCTGCTACGAGAGAAGCGCCATTTTGCTTCCATCTGCACATGCTGGTGGAAGCACCTCAATTCCAAGTTCCAAAAAGACCAACTCTGGGCCAAGCTAAGTACAAGAATAGTTGAAAGGAAGGGTTTTCATTTTTATGTTGTTTTCCCTTTGTATTTGAGTCCGTGTGGAGAGGCACTTCAACTTTCGGATTTATTTACTTCATAATTCTTATAATTTCCTTATGATTTATTGTCCTTTGTAAATATTTGTTTATTTTCATTAAATGTATTCCTTTTAAGAATCTGTAGCCATGTATTTGCCATGGGGTTCAAGTATAAACCCCCCTGTGCATCCATTACATTCCCTGTGCTGTGCTTGTCCATGCCTCCACCCCTCCACCATTGCGTCCTGCCTCTCCCGCATGCGTTATAATGTCCAAGGATCAACGTGTCCGCCTCCTACTAATAAGGAACCGCTCGGCTGTCCAAGGGCTGACAGTGTTAACCGCCCATCACCACAATTTGAGTTGGGGGGTTAACCTGGGCCCCCCCCCCCCCCCCCACGACAATATATCTATCTTTCTATCTGTCTACATATATATACAGTGGAACTTCCCGGACTTGGCACCTCAAGGGACGGCCCAAAAGTGCCAACTTCGAGAAGTTGGGAGGTCCCCGCAAGAGTCTTCTTCTGCTTCTTTCGGCTGTTCCCGTTAGGGGTCGCCACAGCGGATCATCCGTATGATCCGCATAGTGATTTGGCACATGTTTTACGCCGGATGCCCTTCCTGACACAACCCTGGTCGCCTCTTACGACACAGGGATATGGTGCACCTATTTTAACCGGGGTATACACCGGCCCAGTACACTGGTACTCATTTCGCCGACCTCGGAAGGATGACAGGCTGAGTCAACCCCCTGGTGTATTAATTCAGTGGCCCAACGGGGCTTGAACTCAGGACCTTTTGGATCCCAAGCCGCTGCCCTAACCACTGCGCCAACACACCAGGCTAGGGAGGTCCCCGCAAGAGTGCCAACAAAAAAACAATGGAACAGTGAAGTGATTGATACAACTTATGTACATTTATTAACACACAAGATAGATGTACAATAACTTCTATTTAAAAACCTTAACAAGATATGCAATAGTGTATATTTAAAATTAGCAAATTACGTCCATATATCTTCATTATTACATGGAACAATAATTTTATTAGCTCTGCTGGCAAATGAAAAAAGACATCAAGTCCGTCTGGCGGGAAGAAGTCACAAATTTTTCGCGCAAAGAATTGTTCATCTGTGTGATAAGCTGCACATAATCGGGCATATTCTCTCGTTGAAAAAAAGTCTCTGAGCTTGTCCGTCATTTCAATCGCTTGTCTTGTTATTGTCGGGGATGGTTCATTTTCCGCATTGTCGTCGTCATTGTCATCATCAGTGGGCAGTGACTGACATCCTCTGTACAGTTGACGTCACTGGTGACGAGTTCGTTGTCACACGCCACGTATTCGATGGGAGTATCGTCTCCCGACCCGGTTGCACGTTGAATCCGTCGAACGAGATCGGCCAAAGGCATCTCGTCTTCTGGATCATTAATGAACATATCCGTGAAACCAAAGCAACCGAAACAGGATGTAACTGTCTGTGAACGCACACATTTGACTGCTTCTGCGGCCCATAGGCAGGCATCGAGGACGGACATGCGTGTTGTCTCCAGACCGTTCTCGACGTCCCGAGATCGGCAAATTCGAAGCTCGCATCCTGCAGAACCACTCCCAGATAAAGTCGTTTGCAGGCTCGAAATGACAGATGTTGGCCCGTTTCTTCTTGCTCGACTCATTCTCTTCGTAGGCTTGCATGAACTCCGCTTTTCGCTCTAAAATGTTCTGTACCGTACCTCGGGTGATGCCGTACTATTCCGCCAGACTTCCTTGTAATCGACCATCGCTGTTCTTGATTAGTTACACCTTCTCTGCCAGGGTCATTTCCTTGAACTGTTTGCGAGGCATGTTGCCAGCTGACTGGTTCGTCAAACCCATCACACCTTTTTTATATCATTCTTTGAGTCCAAACATCAAACTTGAATCGAACTGTCATTAAACTATGCCTACATTGTTAACTGGGCCTATCACCGTGAAAGTTATCTTCACTGCCAAGTCCGAGAAGTTGATTGGTTAATTGGGACCGGCTTTTGGGTGCCAAGTGCGAGAAACAAGAAGTGTTAAGTCCTGGAAGTTCTGTCAATAAGAAATTGCATTAGCTTCGGTCGGGACCGGCCGAAACCTGCCAAGTAGAAGTTGCCAACTCCGAGAAGTTCCACTGTATGTATGTGTGTATGTATATATATATATATATATATATGTATATATATATATATATATATATATATATATATATATATATATATATATATATATATATATATATATTACACATGACATCTGTAAATATATGTATGTATATATATATATATATATATATATATATATATATATATATATATATATATATATATATATATATATATATATATATATATATATATATATATATATATATATATATATATTACACATGACATCTGTAAATATATGTATGTATATATATATATATATATATATATATATATATATATATATATATATATTACACATGACATCTGTAAATATATGTATGTATATATTTATATATATATATATATATATATATATATATATATGTATATATATATACATATATATATATATATATATATATATATATATATATATATATATATATATATATATATATATATATATATATATATACATATATATATATTGTTGTGGTTGACCAAATTCGCAAACCACCATTCAGGTCCCTTAGGTGAGATATCTCGGTAAGTATATGTGTAGTTAGGCCCAAACCCGTTGTCTAGAGGGAATAAATGTCATTCATGAGGGCTGCGACTCTTCAGAATAGCCGTTTTTCTTTTACTATCTTTATTTTGGACCAACCGCCATTATTACCACCACCAACCACGTCTCAACAGCCATCACAACAACAACCACCAACCACAACGCCGCTTCACCACAACCGCCACGACCTTTACCGTCACAACTCGCCACCATCGCATCACCGTCATCTCGCGCCACTCGTGGGCACCGATGCTGGACTCGTGTAGAGCGCGCACCGAGCAGCGTGTTCAAAAGCATCGCGGACTTTCCGCAGAAAAACGGATCAAAAACGACTCACGCCCACTTTTGTTCCGTCCAATCGGTGAGCGAGGGGCGAT
>NC_140962.1:15659807-15817307 GCF_056783735.1 Eptatretus burgeri | reverse complement strand
CTGCAGAGCACAGTTATCATTGGAAATTTTTGTAACTTTGCATATCAGAGTCCTATAGAGGTCCCTTTCAGCGCATAAAATTTTGAAGGTCAAGGTCAAAAGTCGTCACTTTGTCGCAAATCAGGGGAGTCGACGAAACCCTTATTTTTTGAGTAATTTTGATCGGATCGTCTTCAAACTTCATGGGAATATAGTTCATGGTCTGGCGCTCAGCTGATCAATTTTTGGTGGCAATCGTCCTTGACCTTCATGGTTAGCGCGGGAGGTCGAAAGTTTTTGACCCCAAGGTCACATTTTGAAATCTTAGGTACCATATCGTGTAATACCTCAAATTGAACACCTCGCTGAGTGCTTTCTAGATATGTCAAGCTTGAGACATTATGATGTCATTTGGTGACGTTCTGAGGCAAACGCATATTTTTCATGGTTACTCTGCAGAACGATTCTCATCGGAATCTCTCGTAGGCAGATATTCCTCAAGGAGTCACTCCTGGTGGATAGCAGCTCTGTTCACCTCAGTGTGACCTTAAAGAAGTCACACGTGGTCACCTTTTGGCAAGATACAGGTCACCCTGCGGGTGACATTGGTTTTTTTTTGTTTGTCTGTTTGTTTGTGAACAGTATTACGAAAAAACTCCTAGACGGATTTCGATGAAACTTGGTGGGGGGGTTAGGTCTGGTTCAAGGATCATGCCATTTGATTTTGGACTTGGTCCAAAATCCAATATGGCCGCTATGGCGGCCAATTTGAAAAAATATTTGAATTTTTTTTTTTTTTTGCATTTCTACATGTTTTAAGTGATTTCCAACCCCCCCTGCCCCCCCCAAAAAAGAAATTGTTAGACAAAAATTTTTTTGCAACTTCTTTCAACAAAATTTTGATTTTTTTTTTGCATTTCTACATGTTATAAGTGATTTCCAACAAAAACAACATGCGAAAATTATAATTGCGGCTGATTTTGGAACTTCAGGTGGATATACCCATATAAAATCAATTTCTGTCTCAAGGAATCTAGTTATGACGAATGAATTGAGTATGTAAAAGTTAAAAGTAAAAGGAAAAGTTGCAAACTATAACTCTGTGAGCACTGTTGACGTCAAATTGAATGAATAGGATATCAAGTAATCATAAGACATCAACTTATACTTATAACCATAAGACATCACTTGTCAATTGATTCCACTCTCTAAAATATATCTTTTCTCATCAAAAGCTCGAAATGCTTTCTTATTTACTCTTCTGTATATAATTGATGTTTATAACTTCTTATTGTATTCATTTTTCTGCACTCTTCCTTCTTTAAGGTTAAACAGTTGTAATAATGGTTAAAGTTTATTGTTTCCTTGATTATATTTTTCTTTTTTCCATTTAGGTTTTTATCACACCTTTCAATGTTATTATTATCAATATACGTGAAAGCATAAGACTTTGATCTCAATCCTATACATGCACTCATGACCTTCCCACCCAATTAATCTTTAAACTTACCAATAACCTTTTTATTATTTGATGAAAACAACACATCACCTGACATAATTACTTGTATCATATATATCAATATTATCAATCATATCCTCATATACATCACTTGTCTTAATTTCGAATATAAAATTATCTCTATCCATATATAACAATGACACATTATCCAAATACTTTGATTTTAAATAATTATTATAGTAATAGTCATACATTAATGACTTTGACAAGTCAAGAATTGATGTTCCTATACAAATAGGTTTATTCATTTCAATATTCTCTTTTTTTCAAATGAATAGCAAAAAAGTTCTCTGAAAACACCTCCGCCCGCTCAAAAGTTGGTCCGTTAATTAACTTTGAAGCTTGTTCCCAAGATGTAGCAAGTCTTATGTTTTGTCGATTCCAAACATTTTCCATAGTCTTTCCAAATACAGCATTATTCATTAATTTATAAAAGTCTTCTCAAAATCTGTTTTTGCTTCTGTTCTCCTTTTTGTATTAAAATCAATACACTTCTTTAACCAATGACTGTTTAAATTTCAAAATCCTATGAATTTTCCTCACTCTCAACCCAGCAGATAAATATTGTCTCAAGTTCCTTTGATGCAAAACATAACTTTCTTTATCATTTAATGTAGTAAGTAGTTTTTCTGTCGATATACCTTTTATATTCAATGACTGTTGGTAGTCACTTTACCATTCTTTTCTTGGACTTTCTTTATCAGGGGCATAAGGTAGGTCTTTATGTTTGTTATGAAGTTCTTCTGGATATTTTAAATCAACCTTAAGATAATATCCAACTTCAGCTTCATCAAATTATTTTTGAGAGGAGACAACAATGTCTTGTAAAACTTTTTCATAATGTTTTTCTTTAACCCATTTAAGTTTTCCATAAGGTAAAGATTGAGACATAGCCCACCCATACAAATTGTTAGCATCATAATACATCAGGTAAGAGTTGTCCTCATTCTTATTATAATCAGGAAGATATTTGTTATTTGCTTTCGCATATCTCTTGGAACATACTTGAGATATTCCTCCTCTTTTAGCCTTCTCTATCATTAAAAGCATATCTATATCACTGATTAATTCCAAATTCTGTTTTGTCATTTTTAACATAGCACTCCAAGCCAAACCCGGGGCTGTGTAATAGTGAGCGGGGTCTAATCCATAAGAATTTTACAGCGCGTGCGCTGTATACAATTGCACCGAGTTTGAAATGCACCCGTTGTCGAGCACGTCTCCGGTGTCCCCTGCCCCCCCCCCTCCCCCCACGTGCCTCAAGACAGCCAACGACGGCCGTCCGGTAGATGCAATGCCTAACCTAGACGGAAATAGCGAGAATTGATGGAAATACCCGAATATTTCAATGGAAGTTTGTGAAACTAATGTGTTATATATGTGAAAACCATTTAATTTATTGCTTGACGGGAAAAAAACCAAGAAACGCGCTCCTCTCATGTACGAACGAACGAAAGACGTCATTTCTGCCCACCATCGCATTTCGCGCCGAAAGACGTCATTTCCGCCTCCCATCGCATTTCGCGCCGAAAGACGTCATTTCCGCCCACCATCGCATTTCGCGCCGAAAGACGTCATTTCCGCCCACCATCGCATTTCGTGCCGAAAGACGTCATTTCCGCCCACCATCGCATTTCGCGCCGATCGCCGAATGCTGAAAGCTAAGTTCTTCTTATGCTATCATTCTTTTGCGGCCTCCTGCCACGCTGTATCGAACTATTTCATTCCTTCTGTTATATATAAAGGTGCTTATCACAATCATAACAAGATTTTTACATTTCAAATATTAAGTATGCTTTTTAATTGTTTTTCAACTGAAAAAGTATAAATTGCATATTTTAACATTCGTGTACTCATTTGCTTCACCACACGCGCTGTATTGAAGGATTTCACTTGTTATTATGACACATTGTTCTAAAAGTTTCAAACACATCAGCCAATAACAATACATCAGTTTTAAGATACAAATCATGATATTCTCCAAGATTCTTTATATTAAACTTCTCCCAAACATTTTTAGCTTGTGTATAATCTCTATCGGAAATATGAGTTTTATTAAACTTGCCAGAGAAACTTTCCCTTGAAGGAAGTTGTGTTTCTTTAAACTTCCAAATGAATCCATGTAGTCATACGGATATATTCCCTTTTGTGATGAGAGATCAATCTCTTCTTGATTTGAGAAATGTGATTTAAGATTCGGTAAGTTTTTAATATTTGATGCTAAGTTAGATAATGGACTTGCCATAAACTTGCATGTGTCAAGAAATCTGATATGGGTTATGGGGGATGGATGAATTTTTTTTTGTGAATGAGATGTATTTTTGATCTGTGTTAGGAATGGCAGAAATATCTCCAGATGTCTTTGAAGTTCATTCATAAATAGATGTGTGTCATAGTGAGCCTTGTTGTGAAGAAAGACAGGAATAAAGTTTCAGTGCTTGTAATTAAGATTACAACAGGAATGAGCTGGACCTCTATATTTTCCAGTAAGATGACAATGATCCCTAACTTTAGACGCCTCAATTTCCTCCTCACAAATATGACAGATATTGTTCTTTCTAAATTCTAATTTTTCTTCTTTGGTTAATTTCATCGGTTCATTTGTTTCTTTCATTAATTTAGTTAGTCTTATACAATCCTTTTCTAATCGTTTTACAAACTCTTGTGAAGCATTTTTTCCACTATAATGTTCAAGTTTATTATACTTTTCTCCAACAGATGATTTGATATAATAACAGAAACCACAAGGAGTATGTTTTTGATATTTATTTGTGTATGATTTATCTGGATTTGGAGAAACAGTATCTATCTTTTCAAGGATACTTTCAAAATCAGCACATATCACAAACGGATGTTTTAGAGATTTGTGAAAATCTTTGAATGATATGTTTGAACCTGCTTTTGGTAAATTGATTACAGTTGATTTATGATTATTACAGTATTTTGAATGTTGATTTAATCGTTCGTTTGTATGAAAGGAGTTGAGATATCTCTTACAAGGATACTGTTGCGGGCCGAGGACCGGTGGCGAGAACGACCGCGAGGTGGGGGAAGTTACGTCGTCTCCCACCAGACTCCCGGAATTGCAGGCCGTCGCTCAGGGATAACTCTGTGAGGCGGCGAGTCGCTTAACCGACAGTGGACGCCAATACCTCCACCGCGTAGCGTAGGGTCTTTTTGTCTTGGACCAATTTACCTAATTAACCACGCGGTGTCGTCTACTGGGGAACCACGCCTCGGCATGTCTTGCTCGAACCGGGTTTCTCTAATGACTGTGGTAGAGTTCCAACTACCGACTACCAACTCCGGTTCGGGTGCAGTCGAGCGGAACTGCCAAAGCCGTGCCGGCTAGGATGAGCAGATTAACGGGAACAAAGACCTGGCTAAAACTCAAATCCGAACCATGCTGGACCAATGAAAGAAAGGACGGAAACGAACTGGGAACATTTCTACAATTGTTTTATTTACAGCAAGAAGGACACAGAGCAAGCTTATCGTGGATATACAGATTTACAATGATCGAAAACACTTATGCAGTTGTACTGAGTAGATGGCGCCACACACTCAGACACACACACACAGACGAAAATAAAACCCAGGTGAATTCCAAGGAACCTCGCAGCCAGGGAGAGAGACGAGCTGGGGTCATACCTGGGCTCGGCTGGATACCTGCACGTTGGAGGAAGGGGTGCTCCGTGGTGCGGCACCTGCCAATGGTCGTGCAGCTCGGCCCGCAGTCACACACGTGGGACTCGTGTCCGCGGAGGAACCCGAGTGGAGCAGAGCGGAGTCCCAGGGTGGGGATCAGGGTCGCGGACAGGACCCAGCAAGAGACACGGTCAAGGTCGGGTGTCCTCAGTCGTTATCGGAATCGACCAGATGGATCGCTCCACCAACAAAGAACGGCCATGCACCACCACCCACAGACTCGTGAAAAAGCTCTCAGTCAGTCAATCCTCCTCGTACATCGAACTCAAGACTCCAGCCAAACTCCAACGAACGCCCCAGCGGATGCAGAACTGAACTGAGCCTTTTGACTGAATTCCCACAAATGCGCGTCTCCGAGGGTCCCTTCGTAGTCCATCGACCTCCCTCAGCGGGGCGGGGCCTTGGTCAAAACTGACGTCACTGTCCGCCCTGATTGGACGGGGTTCCCATCGGTCCGCCCTTTCTGGGCGGGGCCTCGGCCAGGCACCGGCGAGGCCCTCCCACTCCACACGAATATTAACAACCGCTTTCTTAAGTTTTATCTGTTTTGGTCAATCAATATAAGAAGCTTGAAGAGGATCTGATTTTAAGATGTGTATATCTTAAAAGATTATTTTTGTAATTGCAAATCCACTACCTACTACAGTGTTATCAACATCTTGTTCTTGTCTCTGGAGTTCATCGTAAACATCACATCTTACATAATCTTGAAATGATGTGATAAAGTGAGGGTTTGTCCTCATATAGGGAGTAGTTTCATCACCTTCCCTTACCATATTCAATTTTACTCCCATATAAAACTTAAAAGTTTTCATTTCACTTAATGTGTTTTTAATTATAGTTTCAATACTTTGTTTAACCATATAATATCAACAGTTTCAATGATTGAAGATGGTCCAGGGTCTTGAAAGCGAAACAATCTTATTTTTATATGTCCTTTGAATGCCCCATCAGTGTTTTAAATGGAGAATTTAGTGGCACCTTCCCTTTCTTCATTTTTCTTGTGCTTGCGTGATTGAAGGTGTTTATTATTAAAAAAAAATTAAGAATATCATTATCACATCGATCACAATGTTTTGTTTCTTGGTCAAGTGGAGATATTTGTCTGAAAAGATTGAATGTGTGTTTGTTGATTTGAAGGTATTTTTTATAACATTTATATTCATGATTACAGACATCGCAATACGTTGTATTCACCATATTTTTATAACAAAACTTTGCTGAAAATAAAATTTTCTTGATGAAAATTGCGTTTAATTTATAGGTGAATCTGTGCTTAAAACCATTTTATCCTCCAACTTTTTTCACTTAATAAATACAATGTATCAAGACACAAAAGAGAAGTTTCAATCAATCACTTCATTTGTAAAAGATACTGAGAAATATGTTGAGGATGTAAAATTGAATAAAGATAAATATAACAACTATTGGATAAAAACAATTATGGTGAATTATATGAGTTCTTCAATTTCCTTCAGTGGAAGGACTTTTAGTATATCTGGAAGAACATCAATTAAAGTATCTCGAACAAAAGTTTCTCCTCTCCTTCTGGCAATATATTCAAAACTAGAAAAAGCAATGAAACAAGAAAAAGTATCAAAAAGAAAAACCTTATGGATGAAGCTTTAGAAAGAAAAGATAAGACCAACTGTAATATGCAAGGAGAAATTTGTATTTTTTTCAACAACTCTAAAGATGTAAATCCTGATGAAATAAAGGATGTTAATATATCAGGTGAAATGACATTTCGTTCATTCGGAGTTAAGGATCATTTTAAAATTACCTTTAACATTAAAAATGTAGTAGTTGAATCTGTGAATGAAAAAAAGTAAATAGATATAGATGGTAATGTTTTTTTCTTCTAATTAAATACGAGTCATTATTCAACTGAAGATTTTGAAGATTATGAGAGTGATGATAGTATCTCTGAACACAAACTCTCGCGATCATAACTGTCTTCTGTTCCAACAAACGATAGTTATGAAAGTCGTTTCATAGATGATTGTGAAAGCACCAATGAAAGTACCGAAGATGATACCAAAGATGAATTTTATTTGAAGTAAAGTTTTACTTAATAAACATGAATTGTTTACTGGATTTTGAGCCTCTTGAATTTCCTGATTCTCCACATGACAATATTGAGAATCGTCCTGCGTGTGAAAGATGGGAATTAAACACAGAGTCACAAACCTATAAACAATGTATGTTCTGTGATTATCTTCTAATTAATGATAATAAAAAATATAAAAAGGAATATAATTCTTTGAGATTTGCACCAAAAATGAATTACTTTACAAGTTTGATTTGAGAAATGAATGTGAAGTATGAGGGTGATAATACACCTTTTCTTACAAGAGAAGAGACTGAACAAATGACGACCATGTTTTGTGGATTGATGATTTATATTATTAACGATTGTCATTTTCAGGGAAATGTCAACACAAGATATTGTATAAATAAAATAATGGATTATCTTGAAATTAAACCTGAACTTCAGATAAAACATAGAGTTTCTAAAAAAGCCAATAAAAAATGAAATAACCTGTTTTCCAAATATATAAATGAATGATTTTTTTACCCATTTGGGAAAATACGATAAAATTTAACAACCATAAAAATCTTCCAAATTCATTAAGATGTCTCATAGTTGTTCAAGCAGATGTGGAAAAACTTGCTTACTTTTAAGGATGCTCCTTACTCCCAACTTTTTAGATTATGATAATTTAATAATTTTCACAAAGTCAAGTTTTCAACCTGAGTATCAACTACTCTCACAAGGTTTTAATGCTTGTCTTCAAAAATAAGATATAATCGGTTTATTTAAACTTCAAAACAAACGAAATGATTACAACATAGAAGATATAATACAACTATTTTGTGATACACAGAGATATCAAAAGAAATGAAAGCCAATAACTTGTATTATTAGTGATAATACGGATGATATACCTTCTCCCCAAGACTTAGATAAATCAAACAAGGACAAATGTGTCCACGAGCAGCGTCCTAAAGATTTTGTCGGCTAAAAAAAAACAAAAACATTTAAACATTTAAAAAAAAAACAACAACAACAACAACAACAACTTCCGATATTTCGTCACGTGCCTTGATTAAACCAATAGCGAAACGCATCATAATGCCTTTACGTATTTACGATACATCGTGTATTTACGAAATAAATAATGTATTTGCGAAATTACAATACGATAAATGGAATAATCTTTAAATAGTAACGTGAACTTTTCGAAACTTTAAAGCAAATGTCCGAATATATTTAAAAGTTCATGATAGACGCTCTCAAAAGGCACCGTCTATGTGAGGATGTGTACATGTGCTCAGTATTTAAGGAGATCCGGATCTTGTATATACAAGAGCCGAGTCCTGGAGATTGAGGTTTTGTCTTCACAAGAACAAGAACAAGAACAACGCCGAGCTCTCTATGAGCAGCGTTCGCTACGCGAGGCGCTGCTAAAAAGAACCTCATTATCTTTGATGATTGTGTTAATGAGAGAAACAAAACGGTAATGGATAGCTACAACACAAGAGGGAGACATTCTTCTTGTTATTGTATTTATCTTTGTCAATCATACTTTCAACTCCCTCGTTGCTCAATAAAAAAACCATGCTAATACTTTTATTTTATTTGAGTGAACTTCAATAGATATAAACAATTTTTGGAGAGACAATTGTTCTACATTATGTAGTAAAAAGGAATTTGGGGATTATATGAAGCACACGACTAAAAAATATAAATATACTGTTGTGAAACAAGATGAGATATTAAAAGATATATATTGTTACGGTTGTGGAAATTCACAGATCACCATTCAGGTTCCCTGAAGATCAGTTATGTCGATAAGTGTGTGTTCCAGGTTAGATTTCCCCACCGATGTATAAGGGGAATTATTCCTGTGCCGGGCTGTGAACCTTTGAGGTAGTTATTATTTTCTGCCTTTTATTTTAAACAATCATCTCCTCACCATCTTCTCCACAACCGCCATCATCTCCTCACCATCTTCTCCACAACCACCATCATCTCCTCACCATCTTCTTCACAACCGCCATCATCTCCTCACCATCTTCTCCACAACCGCCATCATCTCCTCACCATCTTCTTCACAACCGCCATCATCTCCTCACCATCTTCTCCACAACCGCCATCATCTCCTCACCATCTTCTCCACAACCGCCATCATCTCCTCACCATCTTCTCCACAACCGCCATCATCTCCTCACCATCTTCACCACAACCGCGTGAAGCCGGTGATTCCATACACGTCCGCGTGAAGCCGGTGATTCCAAACACGTTCGCGTGAAGACGGTGATTCCTAACACGGCCGTGTTTGATGGCAAGATCGGATCAGAACGGCGAAAGGGGTGGAGCCAGCCGGGGGTGAAGGGTCGAAGGTGAAAGAGCAAGCACCCCCCCCTCCCCGAACCCGATAAAAATCCGTTCTGAAACGCCGAGAAGCCAGTTGAGTTTGGAGCCTGGAGTCCAGTTGAGTTTGGAGTCTGGAGAGTTGAGTTTGCAGCCTGGAGTCCAGTTGAGCGGTTGAAGAGATGCCGAGTCGTCGACAAAGAACAAACGAGTTGGAGAAGAGCGCTGGGAGAGAGCGTTCAAGTTCGTGCTGCACTGGTGTGGTGGAGTCGGGAAGAGAGCTTGGAGAAGAGCGCTGGGAGAGAGCGTTCAAGTTCGCGCTGCGCTGGTGTGGTGGAGTCGGGAGGAGAGCTGGAGAGTTCGGAGGTTGGAGTGCGGGCAGAGACATCGAGGGTCGCCCAGTGAGTCACCAAGAAGGTGGCAGGTATCCCGCTCGGTCTCTCGGAGCCCCTTCGGTCATCCCGGCTCCGAGCAATTATAAAGGCTTACGAGCCCGGTTCTTCCTTTCTTTCTTGGGGTTTGCATGAAAGTCTGTGGCGCCTTGTCCAGAAGTAACAAACTGATTAAGTTCATGTACATAATAAATAGACATCGGCTGTAGGTTTTTGCTCGTGTCTTTTCCCCCATTCCCCCCCCCTCCATTCATTGCATTGCTTGCATGCCTGTGTGGAAATAAATGTCTCCATTTTTGAATGTCACCTGCTCGTTGCATCCCTTCCTCCATTGACTGCCATAATTGCGTTCAGAATAATTAGCTGGCTGATTATAAGCCGATAAAACGTGAATCTGGTCCGACGGGGCTTGACGATATAAAACCGCTCGGCAATCGCAAACGGAACGAGCTGCTTTAGCGGCTCGTTTTCATGCAGGCTCCATTGAGGTATAAACTCCCGGCATTTCTGTCTGCGCGAAGCATTAGGTACATCGACAATTCGGCGATCGACCCTGTAGCGCGTGGACAGAAGAGTTGGCTGGTTTATGGTGTGGTTAAAAACACCCGTAGCTGTGTTTCGGCATTGATCCGAAAGCTGCGACTGGATTGCTCGTTCGGTGGACGCACGCGGCCGCAATTGAGCTAAAGGCGGTTGCCCGCACGCCGGACGGGCGAAAATCCACAACACTGGCGTCAGAAGTGGGACGAGGACTCTCCCGTCTCCAAACAAAATTAACGGAACCGGATCAGGGGTGTGCGAGGCGACCCTCCGGTTCCATTAAATTCCGAGCGTTCAAATTTTTATAACTGATACGCAAACTGGCAGCTCAAGGCGAGCAGGCGCAGGGTGTAATAGATTTAGAAACGAACGAATCTATGGCTCAGGACGAAATCACCGTGCAGGACACTCCCATTCTGCAGGTTGACTATTCCCCGCAAATAAATGCAGAGTCCGAAATGGGCACAGTGGCTGGGGCGGCGGACAAACGCCCCCCACGTGCGAATCCGCCCACGGATCGGATGATGGAGATGTTTGAGGCGTTGATGAGCGAGATGAAAACGAATGCGCGCGATATGGATACCAAGATGGATGCAAACACTTGGGATCTGCGGGGCGATTAACAAGCCACGAATGGCAAAATGGAAGCGATGAAGGAAAACATAAATGAAAATGCTTGCAAGATGAACGGCAATTTGGATGCGGTGAGGGGCGACATGGATGCAAATATGCAAACACTGCGGGGCGAAATGCAGAACATGGGGCTGAATCTCCAGGCAGGGCAAGAGGCACTAAAGAAGGAATTGGAGGAACAAAAGGCAAAATGGCGAAGGAGATCGGCATGATACGAGAGGAGGTAAACAAATTGAAGGGGAGTGTAAAAGGTGTGTGGTCCGCGATGGAGGTGGGCAAGAAGGATGTGACAGGCGAAATAATGACGGTCAGACAGGGGGTGAAATAAATTAAAAAAGAAAGCAAGGTTGAAGTACGCGGAGATCGTGAAAGAACGACGAATGAAACGGGAAAAGGAGCTCGGCCAATTGAAGGAAACGATGAGATTGGAGAATGAAGAGCAAGAGAGACAGTGGAAGAGGAAACAAAAAGATGGACAAGAATAACTAAAAGAGAAAGCAAGGTTGAAGTACACGGAGATAGTGAAAGAACGACGAATGAAACAGGAAAAGGAAATCAGCCAATTGAAAGAAATGATGAGATTGGAGATTGAAGAACATGAGAGACCGTGGGGTATAAAACAAAAACAATATGAATTTGAAATTAACCAACTCAAGGAGAGAGCAAAGTTGGAGTCCACAGAAATGGAAAAGCTCCGGAAAGATAATGAACAACTAAGGGGGCTCAGAAAGGAAGAACGACTCAAATGGGAAGGAAAATGGAGCCAGGAAGAAACGAGGGAGATAATGAACGAGGTGACGGAATTAACAGAGATACGGAAGAGATAGAGGAGACAGGGGGTGAATTGGATGAAACTAAAGATGAACACACACACATGGAGTTAGCGAGGGACAATGAGGGGGAGTTCGGGGAATGTGTCGTGACCTGGTGCAAGCAGCAGGATAGCCTCCTTCAGGAACGGAGGGAGACGCCATGCTCCCTTGAAGCGGATCACGACCAGATGGGTCCGGTCGAGCTTTGCGAGTTAGGGGGGGCGAGTGCTGTGAATGGGTACACGTGGAGCTTGGGGGTTATGGAGACTCCGGGAGCGCTTGTGGTGGCGCGAATTCCCAGCGTAATTGTCCCGGTGTGTGTGCTTAAGAGTGTTGAAACGCGCGCATAGCGTGAGTGAAATGGCATGCGTGGGTGAAAGGCCGTGTGTGAGAGGAACCGCGTGTGTGAAGTCGCGGTGTGAAAGAGAAATGGTAGTTTGTATGCGGGCACATGCAACCGCATGTCCGAGTGAGAGTGTCATGGTAAGGTGTGTAAGCGTCGTTACACGCGGGAGTGTGTGCGTTGAATGGCGACGAAGACGGCACCAGACAAGGGACAAGGGCCGTGTCGCGGCCCTAGCCGTTTCGAGGACCGTGCCGGATTCGCACGGCAGCGCGCGCGGGGTCTGTACTGTGCTTCGCACGAGGCCGCCACGTACGCGTCTGCGCGAGTGAAATCCGGTCCTGAAACGCCGGCGGTGGATACAAGCCGATCCCGCGGACGGACAGAAGCTAGGCTGGAATAGTGAATTTGGATCGGACGGGTTCTCCAGGCGAGCGTGTGTTTAAAGCTCCATGTGGCCTGCACCGCGCGTTCTGTTCGCAGAGCGCGCGAAGCGGCTTCCCCGATGCGTTACGCGTGTCCCGGCTTGCGCGAGAAATTGCGTGGTTTTGGCGTGCGAGTGACGTCATCGGGGATTCCGTGGCATGGGTTACGGACGAGCAGAGCACATGTGCTCGCATAGGGAACCCCTTGAAACACGAGGCTTGCTTGGGATGCGCAGGGTGACATCGTGGCTGCACGAATGGTTGGAATCTGGCAGGAGGGGAATCCCTGCCGGATGTTACCATCCAAGAGGAAGGGACGAGAAACGAGAACAGCTGCCATGACGTCACGGGAAAGGAGCGCAGTTTGCGAGTTGCCGCGCTGGTGCGCAAGAAAAAAAAAGAGAGCAAAGCAAGCCTCACCACTTCGGGTAAACAGGATTCCTGGGCAGGGGGTAGGAGACCCCCCTGCTTAGGGCACAGGAAGGCACTAGCTAGCGGAATGGGTTAGAGTTAGTTAGACCGGCTTCATGGGGACGTGAGTTGTTCCTCATGAAGCCTGTGGAATGGATTAGTTAGAGGAACGTCAGTTTAGATTTAGAATGGAAAAGGGATTTTGAGGACACTGACAGACATTGAATGTGTAGAGGGGACGTAGCTTAGCTACGTAGAGTTAAAAGGATGTGTTGTATTATAAGGAATGACGAGGGAGCACGAGTTAGTTGAGGGATTTAGTTAGAAGAATGGCAGTGTTCAGTGATGTGATGCGAGTTGAGAAAGGAAACAGGTTGAGTGAGTGAGGGCCAGTGGGCCTGTGTGAATGGAGTGAATGTGGTATGCATGGTGCGATGAGTGATTGGGGGGATGAGTGATTCCCACCCAAGGGACCCTGGGGTCACAGTAATGGTAGTTAGTGGGTTAGCCAAATTAACAAAATGGAGGTCGTTTTGCTGTTGGTGCGAATGTAGGCTCGAAACCTGTTTGGAGCGGTGCAGGAGTCCTGTTGACGGGCTGGGAGCGTGGCTGTGAACGGTGAGTATCGCTTAGTGGGCACCCCGGGCACCGGACTAGTCGGCCGCGGTAGGCCAAGGGCCCAAGAGGGGCCGGGATGGCGTAGTGGGCACTAGTGGGCCCGCATGAAGCGGGGCCCGTAGCGCCAATGGCCACGTGGGCAGTGTCGTGGGCAGCGGCACCCGGGGAAAGGGGCCCGTGACACCAGTCTGCCATGTGAGCGTCGAGGGGGAGTAGCCAAGGAGGGCACTCCCCAGATCATAGGGAGCTGGAAGGCTCGGAGACAGTCTCAGGGCTGGGGGGTGCCATGGTTGGAGAATCGGCAGAGGGTAGTTCCTGCCAAGTGAGCCACGCGGCCCAGCCATGAGACCGTGCAAGGGCACGAGTGAAAATTGGAGGGCAAGGCCCAAATTTGTGAGGACACCAACACAGGCGACGGGAATCTTGGTTGGTAGAACCAATAGATTAAGTGAGAGGCGGTTGTTGAAAGCCCCGAGGTAGTTTAAGTTTAGTGAATGTTAGGGTACATAGGGAAGTGTACCCCTCCGCACCATCCATCCATTCACTCTCGTTGTCGGCCACTGGACCCACCTTGGGTTAGATCGCTGAAATCTGAGGAGGCCATTCTGAGGCTTAATTGGGCCTCGGGACAGGATGCTAGCTCTCCCTTATTCCCCTCCAGGAAGGGAACATAGGGGTTGGGAGTAGGCTAGGTGACAGAATAGGTTAGCCGGACAGAGACAATAAAGGGGGTTAGGGAGACGAATTAAAAAAGAAAAATAATAATAAAATAAATAAGTTGGGGTTAAATTTGGTTTTGCAAACTAAGGGAGTGGGTATGGACAGAGACAGGCAAGGGTGATAGGTTGGGAGGGAGACAGTAGGGTAGGTCCGAGCCCGCCTTCAGACCGGCCGGCACCACCGCACTCCCTCCACAAACCTCCAGAACGAGACAAGAGGCCGGCCAGCTTCGTATGCCGGCCTGTTTGTGCTACAGCGGCCTGTTCCGGCCTTGCCATGCCTTGTCTGCCTGCCTCTGCCTTGACCCCATGCCTGCTAGCCTTTGTTTGCATTTGCCCCAGTGTCCATCCATCACCATGTGCGCCAGAATCATCGCGCAAGTTGCTGGGACTGCCCTGCAGGCAGCCCCGCCGACCAGTGTGTTTGCTTGTGTCAGTGCCCATCCAGTGTTCTGCAGGGACTGCCCTGCAGGCAGCCGCACACGGGGACTGCATTGGTGCAGACCGTGCACCGTTTGTGTTTGCTTGCGTCATCCAGTTCACTTCAGGGGGAAGGCCTGGGACTGCATTGGGCAGCCAGCTACCTTCTTGTGTTCATACCTGCATTTATTTCATGAGCCAGAGACTGCATTTGGGTAGCCTGGCTCCCTGCTTCAAGAATGGCCTGTGGGATGGCATATGGCATGCTGGGTTGGGGTGAGTTGCCTCCAGCAGCTGAAGACATGAAAAAGGTTCTGTGACAGACAACGGGGCCTTTTGAACAGGCCCTGAAGACATCCGATCTTCAGCTGCGGAGCACTTACCCTCATATACTGAATAACTTTCCCATGCCCTTTTTCCCCACAGAGTCCATCAGTCCTGGGCCAAGGTTTAGTGTAAAATGTATAAGGTTAAGTTAAGGTAAAATTGTAAATGAGTTTTGCTCCCCCTGCATGTTTGTCATAGCGCCGGCAATTGTAGTTAAGTCGTCTGTACGAGTGAGTTTGTTTAGTTAGTTACACAGCCAATAGGTTATTTACTTGTGGGACACGGATACACCAAATGTTGCACTCGGGGATCCGAAGGTAAATCGTACTAGGGGAGAACTTACACATGAAGGCACAGGAAAATTTGATGACTCGGGACGAGTCTGTAAAAAGGGGAGGGGGTAGTGTTACGGTTGTGGAAATTCGCACATCACCATTCAGGTTCCCCGAAGATCAGTTATGTCGATAAGTGTGTGTTCCAGGTTAGATTTCCCCACCGATATATATAACGGGATTTATTCGTGTGCCGGGCTGTGAACCTTTGAGGTAGTGTTATTCTTTTCTGTCTTTTATTTTAAACAATCATCTCCTCACCATCTTCTCCACAACCGCCATCATCTCCTCACCATTGATGTGGATTTTTTAAACCCACCTTGTTGTGATCGTTGTCCTCCTGAAGGATTCTAACTGGCCGATTGTGGAATCCTATTTGACTTCAGACAGAGTTTAACGTTTGTCCGATTTGATTATAAAATCCTACAAAAACCCTATCGACACTGATAAAACTGATGTCCACACAAGTCCTTCCTTGTGAAACAATTTATTTCCTAATTATACACCATACACTTCTCACCCTTGTACAATGAACTTAAAAATCCCCATTTGTTTGCAATATTATTTGGTTCTATTTCATTTATTCTTACTTTAGTTAACAGTTAGACCAACCCGATTCAATTCACTTCTACATTACATCAGAGAGTTTTATTCTAACTTGGTACTTGGTCAGTTCCAAGGAGTACGAGCCACTGAGAAACTATACTTCCTCACGTGCTCGTACCCCCAACTTTTAGATTTCAAAGCATTTTATACTTCCATGAGAGAGAGGTTGGGGGATATTCACCCAGACTGTCGACGTGTCCTTTAGACGAAAAGCCACTTCGTACATTTTCTAAGCAAAGGTTCATTTATCAGCTCGGTCACTCTGCTCCAGAACAACACATTTCTTATCATTTAGGGCAAAAGTCTTTTGGCCAGATTCAATTTGCAGCATAAAAGTTACATTTCTGAAACTCCATTTGTTGCAATTTAAAATACATTAATATAAATATTTCCCCCACACCATCTTCTCCACAAACCGCCATCATCTCCTCACCAACTTCTCCACAACCGCCATCATCTCACCATCTTCTCCACAATCGCCATCATCTCCTCACCATCTTCTCCACAACCGCGTGAAGCCGGTGATTCCAAACACGTCCGCGTGAAGCCGGTGATTCCAAACATGTCCGCGTGAAGCCGGTGATTCCTAACACGGCCGCGTTTGACAGCAAGATCAGAACAGAACGGTGAAAGGGGCGGAGCCAGCCAGGGGTGAAGGGTCGAAGGTGAAAGAGCAAGCACCCACCCCCGAACCCGATAAAAAGCAGTTCTGAAATGCCGAGAAACCAGTTGAGTTTGGAGCCTGGAGTACAGTTGAGTTTGGAGTCCTGAGAGTTGAGTTTGCAGCCTGGAGTCCAGTTGAGCGGTTGAAGAGACGCCGATTCGTCGACAAAGAACGAACGAGTTGGAGAAGAGCGCTGGGAGAGAGCGTTCAAGTTCGTGCTGCACTGGTGTGGTGGAGTCGGGAAGAGAGCTTGGAGAAGAGCGCTGGGAGAGAGCGTTGAAGTTCGCGCTGCGCTGGTGTGGTTGAGTCGGGAAGAGAGCTGGAGAGTTCGGAGGTTGGAGTGCGGGCAGAGACATCGAGGGTCGCCCAGCGAGTCACCAAGAGGGTGGCAGGTAGCCTGCTCGGTCTCTCGGAGCCCCTTCGGTCATCCTGGCTCCGAGAAATTATAAAGGCTTACGAGCCCGGTTCTTCCTTTCTTCCTTGGCGTTTGCATGAAAGTCTGTGGTGCCTTGTCCAGAAGTAACAAACTGATTAAGTGCATGTACATAATAAATAGACATCTGCTGTCGGTTTTTGCTCGTGTCTTTTTCCCCATTCTCCCCCCCCCCCGCCCCCATTCATTGCATTGCTTGCATGCGTGTGTGGAAATAAATGTCCCCATTTTTGAATGTCACCTGCTCGTTGCGTCCCTTCCTCCATTGACTGCCATAATTGCGTTCGGAATAATTAGCTGGCTGATTATAAGCCGATAAAATGAAAATCTGGTCCGACGGGGCTTGGCGGTATAAAACCGCTCGGCAATCGCAAACGGAACGAGCTGCTTCAGCGGCTCGTTTTCGTGCAGGCTCCGTTGAGGTATAAACTCCTGGCATTTCTGTCTGCGCGAATAATTAGGTACTTCGACAATTCGGCGATCGACCATGTAGCGCGTGGACAGAAGAGTTGGCTGGTTTATGGTGTGGTTAAAAACACCCGTAGCTGGGTTTCGGCGTTGATCCGAAAGCTGCGACTGGATTGCTCGTTCGGTGGGCGCGCGGCCGCAATTGAGCTAAAGGCGGTTGCCCGCACGCCGGATGGGCGACAATCCACAACAATATTTTATATTATATACAATTACATCTATAAATGACAACTATTATTATAAATCTTGTGGGTAAATCTGCTTCTGGAAAAAACTTTCATAAATCAAGGTTCTTGAATAGTACAAATGAAAATATTGTAAATTCGAAAAAAACACCACCTAGTTCGTATTGTATCAACAACTCGATCAATAAGACCTGGAGAAGTCGAAGGTGAAGATTATTACTATATTTCAGAAGAGGAACATATGCGATTGAGGAATGAAGGTCAAATATTTGAGGAGGTTTCTCTTGGTGCAACAAAATATTCACATTGTAAGAGTGAGTTAAAGAAACTAAAATCTGGTGGTCTTGGGATATGAGAAACTAATCCAGTAGGAATGAGACCAATTATTAAACATCTGAGTGGTAATGGGGTTAAGATTTTATCATTCGGTTTTGATGTTGATGAAGAAACTCAACGCAAACGTATGAAAATCAGAGATACAAGTATTAGTGAAGAAGAAATTACAACTCGTATTAATGTTATCAAAGAATTTGATGAAACATTTAAAGAAAAGGATTTATTTGAACACATATACTTTAATGATGAAGAAATGGAAAATTTCCCTGTTGACCTTTATATTTCAGTGAATGATATTGTTGCGGTGCCGGTGCGTCGGCCGCGAACCGACCGCTCTGACGGAGCCGTAAGTCGAGTCGGCCCGACCGATCGCCCGGAATATAGATCGCCGCCCGGATAAGTCCGAGTCGACGGGTCCTTGTACAAGAACCGAAATACGCCAATGGGCAGATCACGTGGGGTAGGGTCGATTGCCAATCTTCAATTTACCTAAATACCCACGTGATCCAACTACCGGGGCATTCCACCCTCGACGGAACTCTTACGGAACAAACCGCTGAGGCGAGCATGTCCCGTGCGCGATTCCGAGCGGCTTAATCGCCGAGAACCGTCGGTCCAAATGTCCCCCTTTTACGGCAAATCAACGGCTTTCTAACTACCAACACACCAAATGCTCAGTCAATGAAAGAATCGACGCGACGAGCTGAAAACATTTAACAATTGGGGTATTTATTAATAATAATGGGGAACTAGGGAAGCACGTAAGAGCAGAACTATACCGACTATACGAAATACAATGCAAACATTTACAGCACACAAAGCACTTAACCATTTCCTACTTATTAGACGGGCCCACGGACACACGTATGCGCGCGCGCACACACACACACACACACACACACACACACACACACACACACACACACACACACACACACACACACACACACACCCAATAAATGGTGGCTGAGGCCTTTAATAACGGGCTCCAGCTTGGAGGACAGGTGAGCTGAAACCCAGGACGTATCTCGAACCTCTCCACCTCGTGTTGTCTTCAAGCTGTTCGGACCCGGGCTCCAGCGAAAACGAGCTGGATCCAATCGTCGTGAGCCACGATCCTTCCCGAGCTCCAGCGAATCCTCTCGCACTTCCGAACACGTGCTGGTGAGATGAGGCGCCGATCCTTCCCGTTGATGCATCGCTATCTCGAAGAGCCGCCTCCAAGATGAGGCCGATGAGTCGCACCAAGCCGGGAACCAAGCGGAGAACAAAGAGCTCCACGAACCAAGAAGGGCCAGCCGAGAAACCAGCTCAACTCTCTTCCGATGAACAAAGCCTCTCACATGAGGAACCAAGAACTCCGAGCCGAGCAACCAGTTCAACTCTCTTCCGAAGAACAAAGCCTCTCACAACAAGAACCAAGAACTCCGAGTCGAGCAACCATCAGCAGCTCGAGCCGATGAACAAAGCCTCTCTCAACACGAACCAAGAACTCCGAGCCGAGCAACCAGCTCAACTCTCTTCCAAAGAACAAAGCCTCTCACAACACGAACCAAGAACTCAGAGCCGAGCAACCATCAGCAGCTCGAGCCGATGAACAAAGCCTCTTTCAACACGAACCAAGAACACCGAGCTGAGCAGAACCCGAAGGTCTGCTGAAAAGCCAAGCCGAAGCAAAAAGCTTACTAAAAGCCAAGCCAAAGCAGAAAGCCTTCAAAAAGCCTTCTCCCTAACCCAAGCCAAAGCAGAAGCCGAAGCTCTACTAAAAGCCAGCCCGAACAAAGCAGAGTATCCCTTTTTTAATCCTATCTGCCCGCTCCCCCTCTCCCGGCGTGACTCATGCCCTCGTGATCCATCCCCTGCTCAACCACGGGTGGGAGGGAGTTGTTGACGTCATGAATCACGGGATGGGAGGGCTCTTCTTCCTCTTTGCAGAAGAGGGGGAGGGGCGTCTCCATTGTGTTATGATCGCTCCCGAACTATCAAATTGAATCTCGCAGCGCACTTAATCGATTTCTGTCCATTAAACAATGGAAGGTGAACTATCTCGGGAACAAGCACTTATCGACATAACTGACTAAAGGAACCTGAATGTTGTGTGCAATCGATTTCCCAAATCCGTAACAATATTTTCCAATAAATAAATACATGCGAAAGAAAGAGCAAGAAGATTTAAGGAGCATCAAGAGTTGGTTTCAAAAGTTGTAAAACACCAGGAAGACATAAAGATGAAACGCAGACAGAAACTAACGTGGGTGAAGAAGCATTTGAAAGAAAACAAGAGAAATTTTTAAAACCACTTTTAAAAACTTCCCAAGAAAAAATTAAAGATGCTTCCACAGTTCCCACAATAGAATATACTCCTAAAAAAACTTCAAATGCTAAAATATTTCAGTCAAATGATGGAGGAAGAATTAGGGCATGTAGGAGAATTAGAATATGATGATGGATTATTTCAACAACTGGAAGAGATTAATCAACCCCCTGATTATATTGTGAAGGCTCTTCAAAACAATGAATATTCAGCAGATTCAAAAACCAAAGCAGGACTCATTCCAACAGAACAACCAGCAATATTTCATCTTGTTCAACAAGAGGATTGATATTTAATGATGAATTAAGGTTCTTGAGTTCTGCTCAACCTCCTGTTCAACTAACTCCGAGATTAATGTTTCTTCTCATAAAAGATGGAAAACAAGGTTCAACTGTGAGGAATAAATCAAAGTATTTTGATAAACCATTGGATATGAAAAATAAGGATGATAGAGTATATTGTTGTGGGCCGGGGGTCGGTGGCGAGAACGACTACAAGGTGGGGGAGGTTACGTCATCTCCCACCAACCTTCCGGAATTGTAGGCCGTCGCTCAGATAACTCCGCGAGTCGGCGGGTCGCTTAATCGACTGTGGAACGCCAATATCTCGACCGCGTGGTGCAGTGTTATTTTGTCTCGATCCAATGTGCCAAAGTTACCACGCAGTCTCGGCTACCGGGGATCCACGCCCTCGGAACGCCTGGCCGAACCAGATTCACTCTACCGGCAGCAGTAAAATTACACCTACCGACTACCACTCTGCCACCTACCTTTCCGGCTCGGATGCAGTCGAGCAGGCCTGCCCAGGACGTCCCGGCTATAATGGTCCGATTACCGGGGATAAAACCCCGCCGAAACTCAGATCCGAACCATGCTGGACCAATGCAAGAAGGGACGGAAACGGACTGGGAACATTTCTAACAAGATTTATTTACAGTAAACAGAAAGACACAGGAAAGACTTATCGCGAATATACAAGAAATATTTACAACGATCAAATAAAAACACTTCTACAGTTCAACTTAAATACGGGCCCAACACACTCAGACACACACAGATGCTTTATTGAAGACCCCTGCAGCCGGAGAAGGAGCGACGAGTTGGAGGTCGCAGTTCGGTGGGGTACCTGCACGCTGGAGGTAGGGGTGCTCCATGGTGCGGCACCTGTCAATGGTGGTCCGGCTCGGGGGCTAGTGCCCGTGGAGGAACCCGTGTGGAGCAGATGGAGTCCCCGGGCAGAGATCAGGGTCGCGGACTGGACCCCGTGGAACGCCAGAGAGACGGTGTGCAACCTACTTGTATTCCTGGTGGTGGCGGTGATGTCGGATGGGTGACGAAGTCTCCTCTCACTCTCCTTGGATCCACACAGCTCTCGCACATCTCCTCCTTCTTCAGACGCACCCCTCTCTTAAATACCCACAAAATGGAACAAAAGAGCCTTCGTACGGGGCGGAGCTCCGTGAAGCACATGCCACTGTCCGCCTTGATTGGACAGGGTTCCACGGCATGCCCTTCCTGGGCGGGGTTTCAGTGAAGCACACATCACCATCCGCCTTGATTGGATAGGGTTCCACGGCATGCCCTTCTTGGGTGGGGTTTCGGGTTGGGAGAGCGAAGCGCTCACTCAGTAGCAGGCTGGATGGTCCACTGGATGTGGCGTTGGAGGATATGTGCTTTGAAGATATAACCCACCAAAACCGTCGCAACGCACACCTTTGATTCTCCCACAAGACAAAAGGAGGGATTCTATCTCACATGTACTTAACGGCATAACTAACTTTGGGGACCTGTATGTTGAATGCACATGGTTTCCAGATCCGTAACAATATATTGATCTGCTGGACTCTTATTTATAGGGTTAGTCTATCTGGTAAAAGTAGGAAGAATGAGAAGGAGCAAACCCAACTGAGGGCAATCTCAGTTCTTTCCACAAAGCTCGGAACAAGTGTGTATCTACCCTCAGGAGAGCAAGAAAACAACATCTTTCTCATCTCAAGTCTGAACTCTCAAACCTGTCTCCCTCCTCAAAATCCTGGTGGCGTTTAATCAAATCTGTTTCTGGTGTATGTTCCCCCTCCATCCCCCCCCCCTTACCTCAAATGGCCGCACTGCTGATTCCACACGTGATAAAGCTGAATGTCTAAACTCGGTGTTTGCAGCAAAATCTTGTGTCCTAAACCCATCACTATCTCTACCCACTTTACCCAGTCGCACCCAACTGTCCCTGGACTCTGTATCCTTTTCTCCTGACAAGGTGGAGAGCTTGCTTTCAAACCTCGAGTCAGATTCTGCAACCGGTCCAGACGGCATCAGCCCACGTGTCCTCAAAGCCTGCTCTTCTGCTCTTGCTCACCCTCTCTCTGTTCTATTCACCCTCTCATTTGCCCAAGGTCATCTGCCATCTGCTTGGAAATCTGCTAACATCACTGCCCTGCATAAAAAAGGTGCAAAAACAGATCCCTGTAACTACAGACCAATCAGCCTTCTCCCAATCATCAGCAAGGTGATGGAATCCATCATCGCTTCAGACATGTAATCCTTCCTCTTCTCCAATGGCTTGATTTCCAATCATCAATTTGGTTTCAGACCAGGTCACTCTACCCTGGATATGCTGCTTCTGCTCTCCCATCAATGGATGGAGGTCCTCAATGCCATACAGGAAATCCGAGCCGTATCCCTGGACATATCACGTGCTTTTGACACAGTCTGGCACCCTGCCCTACTCACCAAACTCTCTTCCCATGGTATTCAAGGCCATCTCCACTCATGGGTCGCAGACTTCCTCTCCTGTCACAGTCAACGTGTGGCCCTAAATGGAGTTCTTTCATCCCCTCTTCCTGTGCAGGCTGGAGTTCCTCAAGGTAGCGTTCTGGGCCCTGTTCTTTTTCTGGTTTTCATCAATGATCTCTCGGACTCTCTGGAAAATCCTCTATTTCTCTTTGCCGACGATTCCACCCTCTGCCGTACCATCTGTCATCCCTCAGACCGGCAAGCAGCAGCTTCTTCGCTCACTGCAGATCTGGATAAAATCACAAACTGGTCCAACACGTGGAACACGTCTTTCAATCCAGACAAATCTCACACTCTCACTATGTCTCTTCGAAAGGACCGTTTAGAAAACCCCCCCATCCACTTTCTCAACAATCCTCTGGAAGAAGTCTTTTCTTTCAAGCTTCTGGGTCTCACTATCTGCCATGACCTTTCCTGGGAAAGTCACATTTCCAACCTCGCCTCAAAAGTCAGTCGCCGACTGGGAATCCTCCGTCGTGCAAAGTCCTTCCTCGGCCCTCTTGAGCTCCTGACCACTTACAAAGCTTTTGTCTGTAGCCTGATGGAGTACTGCTCTCCCCTCTGGTCTGGTGCTCCTGCCTCCCACCTTTCTCGGCTTCACGCTGTCGAAACCAGGGCATTTAAGATCATTGGCATCTCCCGCAATGAAGCTGAGTCTTTGGGCCTCTCACTCAATCACCGCAGGTTGGTCGGTGGTCTTTCTGTCTTCTACCGACTCCTCTCCAGCCTTGCCCCCCCCTGCTCTCTCTGCGATTTGTCCCCACCACATTTCCACAGGGCGCTCAAGGTCCGCCAACAACCCCCTTCTGGTAAAACTACCAAAATCACGAATCACTGCTCATCTTCACTCTTTCATTCCTCTTTTTTCCCGCCTTTGGAATAAACTTCCTCACTCTATTCTTTCCCATTCTTCCCTCCAGGCTTTCAAAACAGCTGTTCACCACCACCTCTTATCTTCCCCCATCCAAATCCTCGATCTTTTCTACCCCCGATAATTAAATCCACCCAAGCCCACTTCCTTCAATTCTCCTGCTTTCCTTCCTGAAAGTCCCTGTAATGTCCATCTTCTCTTCGCCATGTTCCCCATCCCATCCCCATCCCTCTCCCTTCCACAGTTCACCTAATGTGTCTGTTCCACACTGTTTTGTCCCTTCCATTCCCGCCCCTCTTGTCTCATGCCTCCTTGCTGTGAGTTGTGTGTTAGCTCTCATACGAGCCTCGACCAAGGTATACAAAAAAAAAAAGGAGAAACACATTATTCAGGCTTGAAGTGGCCTTGGTTCAGGCGTTAGTTTTCTTCCAAATGACCCATCACAATTAGTTAATGGACTGTTATTGTTGTTCGGTAGTAAGAAGGCTGGAAATAACAATTGTTTTAATGAAGCATCAGCCATTTTAGACCAGTTGATGAACATGAAAATAATTAATTAGACCACACACACACACACGGGGAGGGGAGAGGGATGAGGGGGGTGGTGGGTCGTTGGGGGAGCACACCTCCCCCCCTCCCTTTTTTACATCTCCTTTATTCTTTTCTTGTAATTCAAAACCAGATAATTATGAGGAAAGAATTTATAATTAAACAAAAGTAATAACAATGAACAAAATCTTCTTTCGCAGCAGTCTGATGATTTGTTTTGATTTTGAAACTCGGTCAACATATTCTGTTCAAAAGAAAGAGGAAGAACAATTACGGTATATAAAGATGATTATATTATGATATTAATAAAATAATAAATATAATATTTACCTCCAGAAGATGGAGTGTTGTGTCAGATTCCTCCAGAAGATTAAGTTATGTTTGGTTCATCCAGACAGGTGTTTAAACTGAAAAATAAAAATAATAATGAGTCAGAGACAGACACACACACACACACACACACACACACACACACACACACACACACACACACACACACACACACACACACACACACACACACACACACACACACACACACACACACACACACACACACACATATAAACACCTACATATATATATACACACACATATATGCACACTATGGAATAGCCTGGTGTTGGCACAGTGGTTAGGGCAGCGGTTTGGGATCCAAAAGGTCCTGAGTTCAAGCCCCGTTGAGCCACTGAATTAATACACCAGGGGGTTGACTCAGCCTGTCATCCTTCCGAGGTCGGCGAAATGAGTACCAGAATACTGGGCCAGTGTATACTCCGGTTAAAATAGGTGTACCATATCCCTGTGTCGTAAGAGGCGACCAGGGTTGCGTCAGGAAGGGCATCCGGCGTAAAACATGTGCCAAATCACTATGCGGATCATACGGATGATCTGCTGTGGCGACCCCGAACGGGAGCAACCGAAAGAAGAAGAAGAAGATATATGCACACTATGTGAACCACTTTTGCAAAAGTAGTTGCCGGAATGAATCACTATGTGCCTATCGATTCCACTAGTGTAGTTAGGTGATCGACCAAAGTTTGAAAATTTTCCACCTTTTTTGACCGCGGGCCGGCATTTTGAAATTTCAGGAAAAATCCACATTTTTGGAAATAATATTGATTTTTGAATATTTAAAAAATATATATTTCTCTGTGTTTAGATGGCCGAATGCACTTCAGTAGGCACCATTATGATCGTAAGTACCCGTAAATATTATTCACAAACTTGTCCCGACATTTTGAGAAGGGGTTGCCATTTTGGAAATTCAGTGAAAATCGTATATTTTGTGTATATCTAATGAATTTTTATTTTATTTTATTCTTTGTGTACTTGCAGATAAACCTTGACCTACCAATGGTCAGGGCTCCTGTAGCTGTGTGGGACAAGTTCGCAAGGTACAGGAAATTTTGCGAAAGTGCTAATTCTTTGCATGTCGTAAATGATCTAGCTGAAAGAGGAATTTAGCTAGTGTCTGACTTTATTCATATGTGCAATGATGAGAAACAACGTCAAGCATTGCTACAGTGCGTGGAAGAGCACAGGAAGCTTTACCCAGACTATACAAAACAAACGATATGTTCTCTATAAGATATCTGTGTGGTTGCTTGTTTGCTAGCTACCTGTTTGCTATTGTTTTGTTGTCATATATGAAAACCATGTCGCTTAAAACATATTTGGTTGTCCTCATAATTAATTGATCATGCTCTCATTTGTCATTAATAATGTCTTTATGAAAACTCTACTACTGATATTCTGTAAATGCCTTACAATGTGCCGTGCAATAATTGTCAAAATATGGGATTTTCAGTGAAATTCCAAAATGGCAACCCCTTCTCAAAATGTTGGGACAAGTTGTGAATAATATTTACGGGTACTTACTATCATACTGGTGCCTACTGAAGTGCAATCGGCCATCTAAACAAAGAGAAATATAATTTTTAAAATATTCAAAAATCAATATTATTTCCAAAAATATGGATTTTTCCTGAAATTTCAAAATGGCGGCCCGCGGTCAAAAAAGGCGGGAAAATTTTCAAACTTTGGTCGATCACCTAACTTCACAAGTGGAATCAATAGGCATATAGTGCTTCATTCCAGCAACTACTTTTGCAAAAGTGGTACACCCGAATACACACATATACACAAACACACACACACACACACGGAGGCAGAGATAAAGACAGAGGGAGAGAGACAAAGACACAAGCCGGTAGGCGGACATGGGTAGTCGCCTACCCAATAGAACCTGATGCGATGGGCCCGTTCGATGGGGAATGACCTGAGGATTAAGCACAAGAAAATTCATGATTCTAGCTTCAAGGGTTAATGCTGCAGATTGTTTTTTCGTTAAAATACCCCCACATTTAGAGGTTTTTCGGCCGTTACTAGGCAAGGGAGGGGTCCATAGCAACGGTTATTTCTCACACATAACTAGGACATACCATGAACCTACCATACCAGTTTCATGTATATCTGACTCATAGTCTCTGAGATATAACGAACTTCGGTTTTTTATTGTTTTCGACCAGGATTCATTCAAAGTCTATCTTCTCCGACAGTTTTCATGGGATCCGGCTAGAATTTTTTGACAATATGGCTGAATGTGCTGCCCACAGTCGCTCGTGGCCCGATTTTTGATTTTCGAAAAAATTAATTTTTTGTGATTTTTCAAAAATTTCAAAGTCCCTTTGCTCGGCAACGGTGGTGTCCAGAGCAACGGTTCTCATTTGCACACAACTAGGTCATGGTATGAACCTACCAACCAATTTTCATCAAAATCGCCATTGTATTAACGGAGCACTGGACCAAACAGAGGGACAGACAGATAGACAAACATCGATGGAAATACTGATAATAAGGGTAGAACAAATTTTTTAAAAAAATTGTTTTGAAAAAAATGTTTTTTTCGACGAGATCGACCATCCAATAAAGACACACAGAGAGGCAGAGGGATAATTTCTCACCTTTGATTCGACTCATTCAAGATCAGAGGATGTGAGAGAATTTTTTTTCCAGCAAACAAAAATGTCATTCAATTCTCTTCTGAACGATCGAATGTCTTCAAGGAAGTCATTCATTTTTAGCCACTCGTGCAATTCAAAAGCCTCCTGTTCATTTATCAACGATGTTCTTATTGGGGACAACCTGTTAGAAAAAGACACAATAATAATTATTGGTTGTATCGTGATTTAATTCTGTATAAAACAACAAATAATGAATTGGGTTAAGGATATCACCTGTCATCTTGTGAAAACGATTGATCCGCAAGGTCGGAGGAATTATCTGCACAATCCATTCTCAAAACAAAACATACGAAGCCCGAACAATAATTACGAAGCCCGAGCATACGAAGCAATAAATAGCCTCCTGTTGATGATGTCATGGGAGATTACACAACAATGGGTTTTTCAGGGTGTGTCCCACATAGGAAATGACTGGAATTTTTTTGGCTTGGTTCGGGCGAGGCAGCCGTTCTCAAGCAGTCTGACTCATTTTAACACGAAAATGAAACAGCTTGCTCAACAAAGATACTTAAACCAAGTTATTCTTTGTGAATATACTCGATGGAAATGAATGTTATAAGAAAATTAAGTTATTCCCTAAAGTAGAACATGGCCAAATATTCGTTGGTTCGCTCTTTGAGTGGAATGAAAATATAAAAGAACTGTGATTATGTTGGGGGGAAGAAGTGCTTTAATCAGTAAGTCTCAATCTTTAATCGTCTCAATTTTACATAAGGGGATTGGTGGGGAGAAAATGAGTCTCAATTTTACATTTGCTTGTATGGGAGGGAAGGGGATAGGTGGGGAGAAAATGAGTCTCAATTTTACATTTGTTTGTATGGGGGGGAAGGGGATAGGTGGGGAGAAAATCAGTCTCAATTTTACATTTGTTTGTTTGGGAGGGAAGGGGATAGGTGGGGAAAAAATAAGTTTTAATTTTACATTTGCTTGTATGGGAGGGAAGGGGATAGGTGGGGAGAAAATGAGTCTCAAATTTACATTTCTTTGTATGGGGGGGAAGGGGATAGGTGGGGAGAAAATCAGTCTCAATTTTACATTTGTTTGTATGGGAGGGAAGGGGATAGGTGGGGAAAAAATCAGTTTTAATTTTACATTTGCTTGTATGGGACGGAAGGGGATAGGTGGGGAGAAAATGAGTCTCAAATTTACATTTGCTTGTATGGGAGGGAAGGGGATAGGTGGGGAGAAAATGAGTCTCAAATTTACATTTGCTTGTATGGGAGGGAAGGGGATAGGTGGGAAAAAAATCAGTTTTAATTTTACATTTGCTTGTATGGGAGGGAAGGGGATAGGTGGGGAGAAAATGAGTCTCAATTTTACATTTGCTTGCATGGGAGGGAAGGGGATAGGTGGGGAGAAAATCAGTCTAAATTTTACATTTGTTTGTATGGGAGAGAAGGGGGTAGGTGGGGAGAAAATCAGTCTCCATTTTACATTTGTTTGTATGGGGGGGAAGGGGATCGGTGGGGAGAAAATCAGTCTCAATTTTACATTTGTTTGTATGGGAGGGAAGGGGATAGGTGGGGAGAAAATGAATCTCAATTTTACATTTGCTTGCATGGGAGGGAAGGGGATAGGTGGGGAGAAAATGAGTCTCAATTTTACATTTGTTTGTATGGGAGGGAAGTGGATAGGTGGGGAGAAAATGGGTCTCAATTTTACATTTGCTTGCATGGGAGGGAAGGGGATAGGTGGGGAGAAAATCAGTCTAAATTTTACATTTGTTTGTATGGGAGGGAAGGGGATAGGTGGGGAGAAAATCAATCTCAATTTTACATTTGCTTGTATGGAAGGGAAGGGGATAGGTGGGGGAGAAAATCAATCTCAATTTTACATTTGCTTGTATGGGAGGGAAGGGGATAGGGGGGGGGAGAAAATCAGTCTCCTATTTTGAGCTTTTGGGGCTTGAGTTAGAATTTTTTTCCCTTTCCCCCCATTCATTTGAATGTGTGTCCCAGAAACCCCATTTATCATCTACCATTTTCTTCCCCAAACACCCAATTTGTGACTTTGCTCCAGGCCTAAGCACTTATTTTACTCAAGATGAGGAGGTGTAGCTTCAAACTCTCAATAGCTGGATTTTTCAAGAACTGGGATTGAATCTGCAAAAGAAAATCCTTCCCAATATAATTTATCATCTCACTGAAACAGTTTCAAAGTGGGGCAAGAAAAGACATCTTTCATTGACTGTGTCTGCCATTGTGTCCAGAGATAGTTACACGGCCTTAAATATCCTGTGTGAGTGAATGTACCATGGGCATGGAAAGGGCATCGAGGGAAAGAGCAGAAAGGTGGTGGTAAATTATGGAGGCTGCTCACCTGTTTGTGATGCAAGAAACAAGTGTTCCTTGTCACACACTGATCTCATCAAGCTGAACGGGTACAGCGACTCTGAACAAAGCACCATCGTGCAGCACTGATCTTCAAACATTTTCTTCTTCTTCCTAAATACCTTCATTACAAATCTGTTACAACTGTCTCAACTGCTCATTTTACCATAATGTATACTATGCACTGCATTGGAAGGCAAGTGAAACTTCTTCCACTGCACCATGTTCCATGAAGTCAATGATCATGTGTTTGATACTTCAATGTGCCCACATTCTCACTGTCGCTCTGGTTTCAGAATTCAGATGGTGTGGTTATATATTTTGGTGAATTGATGCTTCACTGTGTTTTTGCTTATTTATGGATCGTTAAAAAAAATGTTAGATGTGATTAATGTGTGTAAAATCGAAATAAATATGGTTTTACTGTTATAAAGATTTCGTCTTTTTCCGCTATTATTTGGTTAAATGGTCTGTTTACTTCAACTGCTCAAAATCTGGACTGCCACCCACTGTGTGATTTGAGGTGTGGCTCCGTCTTTTGGGCATGGTCATCCGTGGGTGGTCGTGATCACCATTCACGAGAATACTTATACCTTGTCTGCAATGTTTTTTGTTGTTGTCTGAATCTCAGTGTTATTATCAGATCAGACCAGATAATATCTGTAACTTGCCACAGGTACCATGTAATCCTGTGCTAACTATTTCATGGTCAGGTTGTTGGCAACTAAACCATCTCCTCCACCAGGCTTCCTTGTGAGGAGGGTGTGTGGCTCTGGACACCCAGCAGGATTAAAAACAAAACCTGTCAAAGGGTGGAGAGCTCCTTGTGAGCCAACAGCCATCCATATGTGGTGCCCAACCGTGTTGGCAAATGTCCAACTTCAGTTGGGTACCTCTTTCTCAGAGGTTGGTGGCAGGATTTGGATTCCAGCCACCGTAAAACACTTCATTCTACAAAACACATGAAAAATGCAAAGAAAACTGAAAACCCACTCTGTGGGAGCACCTCCTGTGCAGCTGCCCTTCGGAGGGCAGCTCACCGGATGACGGGATTGGTGCAAAGTCTTCGGGAGCCCCATTCATTGATGATAGGAATCAAAGAACGGGGTGATCTTCCTGGATCAGTTTGTGGTGGTGTGTGTCGGGTTGGTGCTGTGGTGTCGTCCATCAGACAGCATTCTCCTCAGGTTCAGCTGAGGTGGTCCCTTCGGGTGGGTTCTTGGAATGTCCTATCCCTCAGAGAGGATGATCACCTGTCTTCGCTATCATCTGAGCTCTAGTGTTTAGACATTGGTACTGCAGTACTCCCTGAGGTTCGGAAACCCAATTATGGTGGGTGGTTGGACTTACTATTGGTCTGGTCGCTCTGATGGTTACCATACCCAAGGGGTTGCTGTCGCTGTGTCCAACAAGCTGACTCCCATGATAATTTAGGTAACACCGGTCAATAAGCATAGAATGAGATTGAGGATTCGTCACTCCTTGGGTATCATTTCCTTGGTCTTTGTCGATGCTTCGACTGAGGTGAGTGATTTCACTGTGAAGGAGGCATTCTATGCCGCGCTCGAGAGATACTCTTCGAGTCTTGGGGGATTTTCACTGCATCGACTGGCACTGATAGGGATGGTTGTGAGACATGTGTTGGTGCTCATGGATCTGGAACTGTGAACCAGAATAACACTAAGTTTCTTGACTTTGAAAGAAGCCATGGACTGAGAGTGATTGGTTCATAGTTTCAGTGCCCACAAGCTCATCGTTGGACTTGGTATTCCAACACTGGTGGTGTGGCAAAGGAGGTTGACAATGTGCTTGATGGGTACTGGAGGATGATTCAGAACTGCAGGGTCCACTGGAATTCTCTGTTCCTCAATACCGCCCACAGGCTTGTAGCAACTCTGAAGTTGCAGCTTAAATCCAGAATGGTAACATCCCAGCCGAGGCTGGATGTTGGCAAGCTCAAGGAGGAGAGGGTAGCTGAGGAGCTTGTGAACAGGCTGAGTGGAGATTTGGGGGGGGGGGGTCTGGTTATTTTGGGAAATCCTTTTGAGTTTTGGAGTGCCTTCAAGACCACCTTCCTTGATGTTGCTGGTGGATGTCTTGGAACCCACCATCAGGCGAAGAAGAACTTTGTCTCCTCAGGGACACTGGATACCATTGACTACAATCGTAGGGACTGGCTTAATGGCAGAGCTGAGCAGGGAGTTGAGGTGTAAAACTGTATGTGTGCTGAGGGTGGACAAGGGGGCCTATGTGTGAGGAATCTGAAGGGACAGAGCATCACCTGTGGTGATGTGATTCTCATCCTGCTTACAGAGAAATTTGTGCATTGCATTCCTCCAAGCCTGTACGTCAGTGTACTGCAGTTAGATGGGAGGGTGGTGGGCACTTGACAGAAGAGTCCGAAGTGAAGGGCCGCTGGACCGGTTACTTTGAGCGGCTGTCCCAAGCTGATCCACCAGCTGTTGATTTGGACATCAGGGATGTAACTATCCCTCTTGCTGACCTTCCAATCAACTGTGAACCACCTTCATTTGTGGAAACGCAGGCTGTGGTGAACCAGTTGAAAGGGGGTAAAGCCCCAGGGATCTGTAGTATCCATGCTGAACTTCTTAAGGTTGGGAGAAATGCTGTGTTCCTATCGTTGCATGCAGTTCTGTGCTCTGTTTGGAACACATGCATCATCCCAACTGACTGGAAGAGGGGTCTTGTTGTCCCTCTCTGGAAAGGGAAGGGAGATCGCCAGGACTGCAACAACAACCAAGGGGTGTTGCTGTTCTCGGGTAAGGTCTTTGCTCAGATAATGCTTGATTGGGTTCGCCGCCATCTGCTTGAGTACCAGCGCCGAGAGCAGTTGGGCTGAACACCAAAGAGGTTAATGATTGACTGTATCCTTGCTCTTCTGGTCCCAAACACAGTCGAGAGTTTCAGCAGGGGCTGTTTAATTGGGATGCCCTCGAGAGTCTCGAGGATTTTCGGTCTTTGTGTGGTGCCACCAAAACTGATCAATCTGATGTCTGAACTCTACTCTGGTACTGAGAGTGCTGTGAAGTGTGGTGCTACCATCTCTGACTTATTTCCAGTTGTTACTGGAGTTCTTCAGGGGGGGTGTACTGACCCCCACATTTTTCAGCACTTGTGTGGACTGGATTCTAGAGAGGATGTCTGAGGGATCAATCTGCGGTGCATCATTTGGGAACGTCGAGATCTCAGACCTTGATTTCGCAGACGATACACTCATCTTTACAGAGATTGGATATCCTTTTGTGGGCCCTCCATCCATCCATTGGGACCATACTCTGTAAAGAGCGTCGGTGCTGCCGAAGCATTCTCATGCACTGTTGGGCACAATCCTGGATGCGTCGCCACAATGACACAGGATACTCGAATGGCTCAATCATCCCAGCAAGCTGGTACTCATTTTACCAACATCAGAAGGACAACAGGATCCCAAGACAACCAACCACCCAAACCATGAAGCCAGCACAAGGCATATGAAGCATACCTCTGGCCTTCATTTCAGCCTATTCATCCAGAATTATATTCAGGGCATGGGCAAACAAGGGCCGCAGGGGGCCCTCAAGGTGCTGTATGAGGAGCCGGAGCCGCTGGGATTATGAGTTTCCTGGGTAAAAACTAAGATCCAGGCTTTCAATGACATCTTGGATGCTGCTATCTTGTCTGTACCTGTTTGTGGTGAGGATGTTGAGGACACTGAGAGATTCACTTTCCTCAGCAATGATATCCATGTCTCTGCTGACTGTGAGCCAGAGGTCAATAGACGTCTGGGTTGGGCCTGAGGAGTCATGGATTCACTGGTTCATGGGGTGTAGCACTGTCGGTACCTGTGCAGGAGGATGAAAGTCCGAGTCTTCAGGTCCTTGGTGCTTCCACTCTTGTTCTGCAAATGTGAGACCTGGACTCTGACCGAGGACATAATTCCTTTGGTACCAGGTCTCTTTGGGGAATCCTTGGCTATCGCTGATTGGACTTTGTGTCCAATGAGCGGTTGCTGAGAGACACTCAAATGAGGTTTGTGACCTGCATAGTCCAGGAGAATCAGATGCAACTGAATGTACACGTGGCTTGTTTTCCTGACACTGATCCTGCTTATCAGATATTCTCTGCGAGGGAGCCTCGTGAATGGGGAAGGCCAATGGGCTGACCTCGTGCCTTGTGATTGCAGCAAGTTTATCAGCAACAAAGGAGATGGGGATGGGCCAGGTATCTGCCTGGAGGATGGCCAGACGGAGGCCCCTGAAGTACCAGCGGAAAGTGGACGCAGCGACATGCTACTCTGGCGCATGCTCCCATACCTGATCTGATCTGACATTGCTCTGCAATATGCCACTGTTGCTTGATGAGATGCACCATCTTCCCACCTCCTGTTCGTTGGTATGAAGATTACCTTAACATTGTCTTCTTTCTTTGGAGTGATTTAAGCATCCATTGCACTGTCCCAGCAGGATGAAACAACCCTCGGTGCAGGTCTTGCTCAGTGAAAATGGTCCTTTTTCCAAAAAAAAGAAAAATCAGCAAATTATTGTGCCAAGGCTTAAGTGAAGTAATGCTCAGAGCATCTGCTCTGAGTGTGGGAGGTCGGTGTGAACCCCGGCCGAGTCAAACCAGACTTTTAATACGGGATGTGCTTCTTCCTGGTTTGATGCTCAGCAGTTAAAGCGGTTGGAGCACACACATTGCTGCCTCACCCTGCATGTGAATCACCGAGATAGCAGTTTATACTTCGGCCGAGATTCGAGCCCAGGCTTGACAGAGCGCCCGGCAGGCGGCTTTAGCACTCAGGCAAGCAGTGCATTCAAAACCGTTGATAAGCTCGGAACGGCTGGTTTGGCAACCGCGAGTTATCTGCTTGCTTACTGAACACACCCCAGTTGTTTACATTGTTTTTAACCGTTTAAATGAGTGAAATGAAACATTTATAAAATTTCGAAAAATTTTCACGCGGATTTCATCATCACCGTAATGCGTTAAGTTGTTGAAACCTTAAGTTGTTTAACACAACATTAAGTTGTTTAAATTTTCATCATCGGTTTGTCATGAGTCAGAATAATTCGTGAGAATAAAATCAGAATGACTGTTTTACCTACACCACCGAAGGTGAAGGAGGTTATGTTTTCACCCCTTTCTGTCTGTCTGTTTGTTTGTCCAGGATTTCTCAAAAAGTTGTGGACGGTTTTGGATGAAATTGTGTGGACAGGTTCAGTATATGACAACGACGAACTGATGAGATTTTGGTGAAGATCCGGATCCGACGACTTGAATTTTTAAAGTGATTCTTCACCGTTGAGAGATAGGGCTCAAAATTGAAACAGTGTTGTGGTTCTGCAAAACCACATGCCTCTCAGGCAATGACACCCAAAATACAGTGATCCCCAGGCAGTTATTTCATTAGTAATCGTGCAGTTAGTCTTCCCTCATGTCTGGTGGGTTAACGGGACGAAATGTGTTGCGTGGGTCTCGTAGTTCGGTCTAGTACATATCTTCTTTCCCTACTCTAACCCTGTCTTTTTAGCCATAGTACATAAGAAGCATGCAAGCACACAAGCCATTCAATAGGCAATTGTACATAAACACACCACGATGCCTCCTGTGGCTCAGATCATTCGCATCTCGCTGCACACGACACAACTCGCACACGGGAATCGCGCGCCATTATTCCATTCAAATCTGTGCGCCAATTCCCAACCGGCATCTCACCGAACTCCACACCTCGCTCGCCAAATCTCACCATTTTGACCACAAATGCTTACCGTACACGGTAAAACTATTCCCGCACTCCCTTGTACCTCTGCATCACAACACTTTGCCACTCTATTTTGAGCAGCACCACATGGCGTTGGATTGTCCTTGGTGCTGTGCGATGCTCGACCACGCAACAGACGCTAATAGCTCGACTGCATCTCACTGGGAACGTCCCAGGTGAGTGTCCGGAATTGAAACGGCCCTCATCCAGTCGCCAAACCACAGCAAAACCTGGTGCAACGAGGAGGGATCGCAAGAAGGGCGATCCGGGAGTTTAGTTAGGGTCCCGGATGTGCATTTTGGCTTATTAGAGAGCCCGTGGGTGGCTGCGAAAGTCCGCTGCCATCCTACATTCAGACTGCACTTGACGCATGTTCAGGGCTGGGGTGCCGGCTCGGGGAGCATGCCCTATGTTAAGTCAGGAGCTCCGAGCCGTGCCGAAGCAAGTAGGCAACTGAGCCGGTTTCCGGTCCCGGAGTCTGGCAGGGCATGGCTTGGGCTGCTGTGGCCCAACAGAGGAGCAGGATTTGGGCCACTGCGCATCTCTTTCTGATCTTCACCCCACCCTTCACCGGGGGTTTATAAAAGGGATAGCGTGGAGCCATTCGAGTCTCAATGTGTCTCTCTGTCTCGCTCTTCTTCAGAACATTATTGGTGTACAATTGCCAGAGCGCGCTTCTTCTTCGAGAGCCCTATCCGGGGCGACCGCCATCCTTCAAGACTCCCTGCGATGCTATTGACGTCCTGCCACCCCCGTACAGCCAGACGGATCAGAGTTGAGCGCACGTTTCCCCGAGCCCTGTCAAATAATGAATCAGGAGATAACACGCCATATCACGAGGTGGGAACACTCAGGCGGAGCGTCCTACGGAGGTACACGCTACACATACAGACCTTTACATGATTAGGTTAGGGATCTTTCTCCTCATGCATCTATTCTTTCTCTCTCTCTCTCTCTCTCTCTCTCTCTCTCTCTCTCTCTCTCTCTCTCTCTCTCTCTCTCTCTCTCTCTCTCTCTCTCTCTCTCTCTCTCTCTCTCTCTCTCTCTCTCTCTCTCTCTCTCTCTCTCTCTCTCTCTCTCTCTCTCTCTCTCTCTCTCTCTCTCTCTCTCTCTCTCTCTCTCTCTCTCTCTCTCTCTCTCTCTCTCTCTCTCTCTCTCTCTCTCTCTCTCTCTCTCTCTCTCTCTCTCTCTCTCTCTCTCTCTCTCTCTCTCTCTCTCTCTCTCTCTCTCTCTCTCTCTCTCTCTCTCTCTCTCCACCTCTCTCTCTCTCTCTCTCCACCTCTCTCTCTCTCCACCTCTCTCTCCACCCCTCTCTCCACCCCTCTCTCTCCCTCCACCCCTCTATCCCGTCTTCTGTGGAAGCACGAAGAAGAACGTTACTGACTCGCAATCCCATTTTCCTCTGGCACAACACCGCACCGTTGCACTACACCTCATCTTCCACTCCCACATCTAAGACACAACCAGTATTCCTCCCATTTCTGGGTTGTGTTGGTCTGCCGATCGTGCCAGGTATTGAGAGGTCGTTTACCCTCACCTGCTTTCTTTCTCTTTGGGCTATTTAATCTTCCGTGTGTGTGTGTGTGTGTGTGTGTGTGTGTGTTATGGCGCTTGTCCTCGCATAAATTAAGATTGTGGAAGATATTATGGGATAACTCTGCTCTGTGTCTGCTTTTGTAAGAGTGCTTGTCTTTTGCCACACCTCACAAATTCCTTGCTATCCCCTGCTGTGCATGAAAATAGACCGCATTCAACGTGCCACAGACTTTTTCTCATTTGGTGGTAAATAAATGTTCCCAGCTAGTTTTCTTGTTTTCTTCCTTTGGTCCAGCATGGCCCGCACCCAAGCTGAGCCGAGACGTTTTACCCCAACGATCTGTTTCCTCGCTAGTACGTGCTTAGCACTTCCGCTCGGCTGCATCTTCAAAATGGAATTACCTTGAAACGTGACAAGTTCCACCTCATCCTGCATGAGATCGAACCTGTTGGGTTTGTTATTTCAGCAGCGGGGATTTTCCCGACGAAACAGAAGCATGAAGCAATCCACCAGGCAGCGGCTCCCAAAAACCTGGGAGAATTGCAATCATTTGTTGGCCTCGCAACTTTCCTTCGTTGTTTTGTTCCGGATTTCGCCAAAATCATGCCACCTTTGGAAAAACTTCCAAAAAAAAAGAGATGAAATGGAAGTGGGGAAAACCCCAAAGGTGATTCGTTCAAAAAACATCAAGGCTGTTGTTTCTTGGGGTGTGGGGGCAGTCTTACTTGCATCCAGTCAAAAAGGTGTGTTCGAGCCGGTGGCCGATGCATCGAGAACTCTCATTGACGCCGAAAAAAACTTGCTCCCAGATTGAGGAGGAGTCTTTTGGAAGAGTGTTTCTTGTGACAAAGTTTCGACAAAACCTTCTTGGGAGACATTTCACATGAATGACAGATCATAAACCTCTGGTAACTTTGTTTAACGAGCACAAAGCAGTGTCACAGTTGGCGCCAGCAATGATCAAGAGGTGGTCTTTACTGTTGGCAGCTTACAAGGACAACCGTACAGTTCATCAAGGACATTGAAAATACTGTGAAATTGTGTGTCACGTGTCAGGAGAATGTGAAAGAGAGAATGGCGGGAGCTTGGATCACCTCAAGAGCGAGAGGGGCGTGTCGTCGCCTGTCGAGGGGGCGGAGCATCTCGTCGCCTCTCGAGGGGGCGGAGCATCTCGTCGCCTCTCGAGGGGGCGGAGCATCTCGTCGCCTCTCGAGGGGGCGGAGCCTTGGATCGCCTCACCAGAGTTTTCGTTTCCCCGTTGGAGGAGGAGCCAAATCAGGTGGGGTCGGAGTGTGAGGGAGGATTGTGAAGAGAGTGAGGAGAAAATAATTTGAGAACTCGTCTGAGAGGACGGTGCTCGGAGAGGAACGAGTGGTGAGGAGAGCGCAGTTCGGAGGGGGAGAAAGACTGAGGAGTGAGGACACCGAGGGTTGTGAGAGCTAACTCAAGGTAGGAGAGCTCTGAGGAGATCGTCCTGTTTGCCTGTCTTCGCTCTGTGCTTGTTTGTCGTCATGCCCGTCACCTCATCACCTCATTATCTCATCACCCATCCTCTTCCATCTTCCACTGGAGCTGAGTGCGACGTTTTGTCCCTTTCCCGTCTGTGATGACTCCAGAGTGAGGTGCCTTAGATTTATTAAGATTCGTTTTTACCTCACTCTGCATAATTAGTTAATTGCATTCCCTTCCTTCCCATTTCCCTACCTTCCCATTCCCTTCCGTCACGACTCCACCATTCCCTGGTTCTTTTTATTCGTTTGTGGTTCAGGGAATAAACCCGTTGGTTTTTATAAAATCTGAAGGTTCTCGTTCATTCCTCGGTTCTCGCTCGCCGAGTCCACCATCATTCTCAACGTCTCCACAGGAGTTAAAACCGTTCGGAACTTCGTGGGATTTTAACCTCCCGCTGCAAGTGTCGTGACTATGTTTTATCGCGTTGATATTTGTACGATGATGTAATCTGTCGTTGGAACTACTTGAGAGATTAGTACGCCTGCACGTGCTTGTGGCGGTTCAGCTGCGGAAGGCTTGATTGAATGTCTGCAGAATCAATTCCTAATTTGTTTCCTGTGAATCTGCTTCCAAGTCATCACATTGGCACAGCAAGCAAGGTCAGCCACTCATCTTCCAAGGGAAACTTCTTCCAAGAGCTTTCTGGAGTGTCTGAGGGACAGTGGAGCAGATAACAGCAATTTTTTAGAGGAATCGTGCAAATTATGATACAAACATCAAATTTGGCACATTTGTTCTCCATTGGATTCTAATCAAATCTGCCTGATTGGCCATTTGAAAATCCAAGATGGCCACCAAGTTACCTCCCGAAGTTGACTTTTTGCTTCGAAGTATTTGTCCGATTTGCATGATCTAGGTGTGGATTCCTATGTTTTCAAACCTGCTGGAGTTGGGACTTGATGTCTGCGCCATGTTGGACGATGCATACAAATTGCAGAAGTGATGGTGGTCCACCCTGTTCTCGGTCTGTGTCGTGAAACGTGCTGCTGAAATGCGACTTTTGGTGGAGCATGTCTCGTCATATTATCCTAGCAGCTTTCGCTAGATGGATCGCTTCACCGTACTTGGATGCTTGTGTGAGGATTGAGCCTACATCATTCTCAAAAGCCAGCAGAACATCTCGTCCTTGGCGGTGAGCTTGCAGCTTGGGGATGTGAAAAAGCAGCTGGTCCTGAAGTCGAGTAGAATGAACATCAGGCGATTCAACACCAAGCTGCTCCAGCCTCTGCTTGTAAAGCATGGTCATATCAGCAAGCCTAAAAATCGGTGGATCTGTATTATCACTGGCAGTTTTCATCTCACTAATGTGGGTGACCAGTTCGGAGAAAGCAATTGGATATGCTTACTTCCAGTGCTCCTGTGCTTTCTCTTGCTCCTGCGCCTTCAGGTAGTCTCGTTCTCGGTTATACAGTGCCACCAAGCAGGCAGGGTGATATTTCAGTTCCTGTGTTATGACATCTCCTACACTCAGTTTGGCAAAGAGTTTTCTATCACTGAGTGTTTTTGCACATTTGTTTATTCTCTTATTCAATTTCATTGTCATTGCTTCTCAAAGCTCACCCCCTTGGGTTTCGCAAAGAAAACATTCTTGTGTTTTAGCTTCTTGGACCTTTCGTGGGATCTTCCACTGCCCTCATCACTAGCACCTGCAGGGATTGATCTTTTTCCGCTCTGTGTAACTTTGTGTTGTTAAATAGAAGCCTGCAACTCTCATGATATCGTGCCTTGTTTTGTCTCAAGGTTTCCTCCATCCCACCACCTTCGTCAAGTCTTGCAGGGTCGAGCTTGATTGGTAGTGCATTGAGTGAGTGAAACAGAGGAATATTCCTTGCCAAGTTCATATACCCATCATCTCCACTTTTGGCAGGATTGGCCTGGGGGGATTTTAGATCTTCTTTCTTAACCTCCTGACATAGGCAACACTTGGTCCAGGCAGTGTTCCATGATTTACCAGTAGAACTCACGTCCATGACCAGTATGACGTTCAGGGTCGAAGGTTTATTCTTTTACCACCCTGTACATGTATAATGGACACACTCCTGTATGGGATACAACTAGGTTTATGCATCTGCCCTACACCTAGTCCAATCGTTCATCCAGTGTCATAAGTCCCGAGTGATCTGCACACCATCCAGATAACTAAAACCCTGTTAACCTTGGCTCGGATCTCCCGCGCTGGCACGTCCTGCCGATTAAGGTGCGGCTGCCTAACTGATCCGGGGTTGATGAGGAAACATTTGGGACACCAGTAAGTTGTTGCAGTATGATGCCAATAATGATGCCAACATACAATTCCTACTTAGCTGACACTGAACCCCATGCTGAGTTTCACAGCAGTGATGTCACCAATGTGCCTTGGTCGTGCCCGACAATCACTCCTTCAAGAAATTCTTACTTGGCGATGAACTGAAAATGTTGATTAAAGGACTGGTTAGTGGCCTGGATTCAATCACCACATCTGTTTCATCAACTTCGTGCACTTCGAAAATTTGGAGCTAGATGTACTCCATCACACGCAGAGACCTACTGTATGCTACCCTCATCCAGTTTAGCCGCCGAGCCAACGTGGTTTACCAGGGTGTGGCTGATGCCGTGCACTTGCAACTTCTTGGAGCCATAGATGAGAGTTGGGCCAGTGATGAGGACCAGTGCCAGTAGTCCATCCAAGGGATGTGGCTGACTGCTGAAACAAAGGTACTTCCTCTAACACTACACCCCTCCACCCCATGCATAAGTAGCTACTTCTACATACATGGTAAGTCATGCAAACGTTTGAAAAGCATAAACAAATGTACAAAATCAGAAAAAGTATGTGTCAGGAGGCTTTAGAAACAAGAAAATCCATTCCAGCAGGCTTGAAAACATAGGAATCCACACTTAGATCATGCAAATCGGACAACTACAAATACTTCTAAGCAAAAAGTCAACTTCGGGAGGCTAACTTGGTGGCCATCTTGAAAAATGGCCGCCATCTTGGATTTTCAAATGGCCAATTTGGCAGATTTGATCAGAAAGCCCTGCAGAACAGAAGTGCTAAATTTGATGCTTGTATCATAATTTGCACGATTTTTCTACTATCGACTACACTATGAGGCGGATAGGCGCCTTTGGAACTCTTGATATTCGTCGGAGTACAAAGCCGACAAGCTGGTGGCGCTGCAACGGCGTTCTGGGGTCAGCCTCACGGAGTGGTGCAGTGCTATCTGCAGTACCAACGTCGCTCTTCACAGGTTCAGGGAGTGGTGAGACATCATTTGTGAAGATGACAGGATCACAAGACTGACACCGGACATGATCAAGGTGTCTCCGGACGACTCGATTGTCCTCAAGTTTGATCTTGTGGGACAACGGTCCATCATTTTGGTGAACCCTCCCTGGTAGCCAAGCCTTTTCACGACCGACGTTTTTCACAAACACCGGGTCCTTGATGTTTATTCAGTGCTATTCTGCATGTTTGTCATAATGAAGTCTCTGTTTCCACTGATTTTGATACACGACGGATGCCACGTCTGGTCTTTGACAATCCAGTTGTTTACGCAAACCTCGTTTCATCAGCAGCTCAGCTGGTGTCACCCCCGTTGTAGTGTGGGGAGTGATGCGATGAGTGAAAAGCAAACGTGATAGTCTGGTATGAAAGCTTCCACCGTGTATCTTATTTCGACCAGACGTGACGAAATTCACAGAGCTTTCGGAGAGTCCATTTGAAGCTTGATGGTGTGGACTCACAAACTTGTGAATTATACCGTTCAGGCGGGTGAATTCAGTGAATTCAGAGCTTGAGAAACAGGTGCCATTGTCAGTGACTATCATGCGTGGCAAAGCATGAGTGGCAAAGCATGGCACAGCCTCTCTATTGTCACGTGTGAGGTTGCTGTATGTGTTACAAAGGCATCAATCCATTTAGTGTGAGCATCTGCAACAATAAGAATCATACGGCCTTCGATGGGTCCAGCATAGTCAAGATGAATCCTCTGCCACGGTTCAGTGGGCCATTCCCAGGGATGCAGTGGTGCTTTTGCAGGGGTGTTTGGACTGCTTTGGCATGGATTACAATGTTTCACACGCTGGTCAATGTCAAGGTGAGGCCACCAGACATAGTTCCGTGCCAGCAATTTCATTCTTACAATGCCTGGTTGACAATCGTGAAGCTACTCCAAAATCTTTGTGCAATTTGGGAGAATGACCACTTGGCACCCCCACAGCAAGCCGCCATTCTTGACAATTAGTTCATTCTGCCTGGCCTTGTATGAATACAATTCAGGATCAGCATCATGTAGAAAGCCCCACCCCTGTCCAGTAGCATGAATGACCTTGGAAAAAAGTGGGTCACACCTCGTGTAGGTCCGTATCTGGTTGGCATCGATTGGGTTGTCATTCAAAAATTCCATCAGAGATATCACACTGCCAGGTGCAGGGGGGTTAAACATTGTGTCCGGAAGTGGCAGGTGACTCATGGCGTCTGCATTTGAAATTGTGGATCCAGGTCTGTATGTAATATCGTAATCATATGCCGAGAGTGAAAGTGACCAGCGTATGATCCGAGGCTGTAAGATCTCTCAGGTAGCTTTTGTTGGACTAAACAAACTAATTAGTGGTTTGTGGTCCGTGTAAATCGTGAAATGTCGACCGAAGACATGCTGGTGAAATTTCTTAACTCCGAATACAATGCCAAGTCCTTCTTTGTCCAGCTGACTGTAGTTCTTCTCAGCCGGGGACAGTGTACGAGATGCGATTGGTCTCTGCGCGATCTGGCATGATGTGTGACAAAACAGCACCAACCCCGTACTGACTCACGCCACATGACAGGACCATGTCTTTGTCTGGGTCATAGTGAACTAGTACATTTGAAGCCTGCAGCATGGCTTTTGACTTCTGGAAAACTGATGACACTGGAATGTCCCTTTTCCAGCTGATGCCTTTTTTAACAGGCGATACAGTGGGTCAAACATGGTAGCAATGTTTGGGATGTACCTGCTGTATTACTGCAGCATGCCAATGTGAACCTTGAGTTCAGATATGTTGGTTGGAGTTTGATTGCTCTGATCTTCTCTTCAGTGGGATGTAAGCCTGCAGCATCGATAGTGTTACGGCTGTGAAAATTTGCAATACACCAGAAAGGTCCTCAGGTTAGATATATCGATAAGTTCATGTGTAGTTAGTCCACACCCGTTCTTTCGAGGGAATATGTGTGATTTCATCCGGGCTGCGACCCTTTGAGTTAGCCATTTTTCTTTATCTATCATTATTTTGGACCAATCACCCCCAACAACCAAATCGCCACCACCAACGCCCCCGAACAACTACACCAAACCGCCATTACCTTCACCTCCACAACCCCACCCCGCAAGCATCGCCTCACCCCCATTCTCAAACGACGCCCGGCAACAACCAAACCACCACAGCAAACCCCCCACCACCTTCGCCTTTCTCCTTCCACAACCATCAACCACACCACCTGTCAACATCGAACGTCGTGCTGTCCAGGGCCCGTTCGGTGATTGTTGCCGAACGCGTCGAGCCGCGAGTACAAATGGATGCCCTTACGGGAGAGGAAATCGGATCAGGGGAGGTTCACGCCCCCTTTTCCTCCATCCAATGGGCGAGCGTCGGGCGGTGTGGCCCCGCCCCCAAGCACGATGCATGTGGATTCCTTTTAGGAGGAAATTTGGATCAAGAGAGGCTCACGCCCCCTTTTTGCCCGACCAATGGCTGAACATCGGGTGGCGTGGCCCTGCCTCCAAGCGCATTTTGATCAGCGAATTTACATACACGCTCCTCCCCTGGTCTATAAAGACGCGAGCACAAGGCGACTCGCGGCTGGTCGAGTGAAGACGGCGGTCGTCGTCGAGGTTGTCGTTGTTGGGTCGTGGTCGAAGTCATGGAGTCTGAGTCGTGTGTTTGCGGGGATCGGACGGCGAAAGGGACGGAGCTCGGAGTTGAGGTCGAGGGACGAGTCGCGGAGTGAAGCAGGGACGCGGAAGAGGGCTCAGGGGCGAGAGTTCGCCGGAGTCAGTGCGGTCCCAAGGCCCCGCTAGCGGGACGGAGCGCCGCCATTCCCCGCTCTCCACCCCGAGCATCAACAATTCCCCCCCCCATCCGTGCTGAGATAGCGCCGGTAACCCCGTCCGTTCCCCACCCCAACCATGGTGTCGACCGACCAACACGTGCCTGCGCAACGCACGCCTAAAGGAGCTCACCGACCACGCCAGGGGCACGGAGTCAGGTACATTACGCTGACATTGCGGCTAGCCCACCATCGTGCCACGAGGGCGCGGGTAAGATCCCTTCGGTCTCGTGGACCTGGCCGCTCACCCAGGTCCCACGTATATTTGGTCCACGGACCTGTCTGCCCCCTTGCCTATGAGGGTGGCTTTTATTTGCTTTTTGTGTAAATGTGTGTGTGGCGCCAGTCTTTTAAGTAAATCTGAATAAGTGCTTGTACATTGCTTTATTCGGTTGTGTCTCTGCGTTGCTTTCATTGCTTTGACTGTTATATGTGCATTCTTACTGTATGGCTGTGAATACGTGCTTGCCTTGTGTGTGTGAAATAAAAGTGCTTGTTAAATTGTGACCCGTTTCGTTGCGTCCTTTCCTTCGTTTGAAAGTGCCATCTTGCATCATGGAAGGGATTGGTAGTGGGTTTAGACACCCAGCAAGTAATCTGAACCGTCGAGGTCGGCAATAACTCCGCTCGGTTATCCTCTTAGCACGGAACGTGCCGCTTAAGCGGTTCGTGTCCGGAGCTGACCTGCGGCGTGGTACAACTCCTCGGTACGCTACCCGCGCGGGTACTTAGGTATATCGACATTCGGCGATTCACCCTATTTCGCGCGGGTAGAATGCGGACTGGGTTGTGGTGAGGTTAAACCCCCACCCGTGACTGGCTCCTGGCGGTAGTTCCAGGAGGGTCACGACTGAATTGTCCGTCCGGTGGTCGACGCGGTTGCGATTGGAGTTACGCAATCCCTCGCACGCCAGGCGGGCCAGAATTCGTAACAATACTGTGACGTCCACGGGACTTGAACAGTCCCGCCAACGTAGAATGAGCCGAAACGATGGAGGTGGTTTATTTATTTATAACCCAAACATGGCGGTTCTAATCGCTCTACCACAAACGGGACGAGGAAGGTGGCACGAGTCACTTTTCACTGAGTTGATGATGTTTATTTGTTTTTACTATTAACCAGAAATAACAAGACTCGGCAAGAAGAGGGATCCGGGGCGATTCGACGGGATGGTGTGGGATCGGGCGTGGGGAAAAACACAGACAATTCCAATGAAAAGAGATCTCAAACCTTCTAAGGCGCCAAGCACACACACACACACACACACACACACACACACACACACACACACACACACACACACACACACACACACACACACACCGTAGCTATTTCTGGTGGTCAGGCTGGACCGTGGTGTGGACGCAACTGTCCCTGGATCGGCGTCGGACGAGCTGGCCTTGCTCTCGTCAGGGGGGCAGGAGAAACCGTGGTGCTGTCGACCTCCTGGTCTTGGCCCAAGTCCGCTCACAGCCGCCAGGGAACCAGTTCTGGTGCCAAGTTGCGAGCAGGAGAGGGAGGCAGGTCCGCCCGCCGTTCGACCCCGTACTCCGAGTCAGCAGAACCCCAGAGCCAACCAAGGTGAGGCACGAGGCTCAGCAAGGCTCCAAGACACGATCAAGAACACGATCAAATCAGCACAACAACAAGGATGCTCTCCGCGCAACAGCCTCCCCACCAAAAAAACACGATCCTTTTGGTTGTAATCTTCTTCCTCTCCTTTTTTCAACCCTGAACAGAACCTTTTTATCCTTGGTCCTCGTCACTTCCAATCGAGCCGTTTATTGGCCCACCGCGTCGCCTTCTGCCAATCGTGATCACGGGGCGGAGCCATCCGCTGCGCTGTCCTGTGACGTCACGGCCAGTCTCCAGAGAATACCAAAAAGGGGTTTACGCAGACACACTTACCCTATCCCGTGTCCCTATCTAATTACGTGACAATTATCATTTCCCCCCTTGAAGAAATGAACATTTACGAGACAACTTATCACCACTGAATTGATACTTATTACATCGAGATCCTGGTAAACTCGAACAGCATGGCATACCTAATTAAACATCCTAATTACCCTTTAAATGCATACCCCCCCCTCAAGCGTAACAATACGATCGCCCAAATAGGTCACAGATGGAACCATGAACTCGCAGTTGTCTCTCTGTAAGCGTAATCCAGAGTTGGAGATAAGGCATAGCACATGATCGAGGTTGTCACGATGATGAAGCTTTGAGCGGCCAGTGACTAGGATGTCATCTTGGAAAATGACATGTGGTTCAGCATCGGACAGGCTATGCATACAATGTTAGTAGATTCCTGGTGCCGATTTGACACCAAAACTCAGGCGATTGTGTCTGTGGAGCCGCCGATGCATGTTGATGGTGAGATACTCTTTGGAATCCTCATCCAGAACGACTTGTAGGTAGGCCGATGTCATGTCAAGCTTGGTGAGGGACTGTCCTCCAATCAGTTTTGCGTATCAGTCATCGATCCTTTGTATGGGATATTTGTCCAAGGTGGAACATTTGTTGATCGACATTTTGTGATCCCCACAAAGTCGTATTGATTTCTCTGCCTTCACAACAGGAACAACTGGAGCAGCCCAATTTGAGTACTGAACTCACTCAATGATATCTAACTTTTCCAGTCTGGCTAATTCTGCATCAACCTTCTCTTGCAAGGCAAGAGAAACTGGGCGTGCTTTGCAGAAAATTGGCTTCACATCTTTCTCAACATCGAGCTTGGCAGTGAAACCCTTCAATGTCCCGAGTTCATCCTTGAAGACATCCGGGTATCTCGCGAGGAGGTGCTGTAGTATGGTTGGTGGCTTGGAAGTCTGCAGTCGATGGATGCGTTTCCAATTGAGTTTGACAACATCGAGCCAGTTTTGTCCGAGAAGTGTGGGTCCATCCCTGGGGACGATCAAGAGTTGTAATTGGTTACTGTGACATCCTACGACCCGCGGGCTTGTATTGACTCACCGGTATATGTAGTGAGAGGAAGGGCGAGACTAGGGGGAAGAGAGGGGGGGCGAGAGAGGGCTGCACATACTGGCACTCACCTACGGGCCCGTACAAGTCACTACAAAAGACTGGAACTCTATGGAAAACGATATCATACCGTGGGATTCTCGTGTGGTTATTCCCACATCACAGACTTTACTCACCGGTTTACGTGCTGAACATTCAGGTATGGTAAAAATGAAACAAATGGCCAGGAGATACCTGTGGTGGTCAAACATTGACAAAGACATTGAGAATACTGTGAAATCGTGTGTCACGTATCAGGAGAATGTGAAAGCTCCACCTGACAGCCAGTCAGCATGTCATGGTCTTGGTCTGCCGGTCCCTGGAAACGGCTCCATTTAGACCTTTCCGGGCCTCTCATGGGGAAAATGTTTTCTCTACTTGTGGGTTTTCTCATTCAAAGTACCTGGAAATAATCCAAATGATGAACGTTACCTCCACCAACATTCGTAAAAGGCTTCGTCATGTTTTCAGTGTTTTTGGCCTGCCGGAGCACCTCGTCACCATCAAGGGCATCCGATGTACCAGTGCCCAGTTCCAGGAGTTTCTCACGGCAAATGACATGAGGAATACCCTGACTGACCCAGGACAACCTGCTACAAATGGTTTGACGGAACGTCATATCGGTCATTTTGAGGATATAAAACAAGTCCAAAATCGGAATGACCGGAGGGGCTTTACAAACCAAGCTGGACAGATTCTTAGTGACGTACAGTCACACCGACTTCGTTTGGGAAATCATCTTCAGAACTGTAAATGAACAGACAACCGAGAATGAGGTTCGACGAGGTCAGAGGAACCCAAACGAAACAACTGCAAGTGTTCCAAGATAACCTTGAACTTGCTCTAAAATTCCACCAAGGTCAACTCGTGTTTGTCTCGGTCATTCGGGTCATTAGTCCGGGGGGGGGTTGTGTCACCTGGACACTGTGAAAGTGAGAATGGCGGGAGCTTGGATCACCTCAAGAGCGAGAGGGGCGTGTCGTCGCCTCCCGAGGGGGCGGAGCGTGTCGTCGACTACCGAGGGGGCGGAGCATCTCGTATCCTCTCGAGGGGGCGGAGCTTTGGATCGCCTCACCAGAGTTTTCGTTTCCCCGTTCGGGGAGGAGCCAAATCGTGCGGGGTCGGTGTGTGAGGGAGGATTGTGAAGAGAGAGGAAAAAGTAATTTGAGAACTCGTCTGAGAGGACGGTGCTCGGAGGAGAACGAGTGGTGAGGATACCGCAGTTCGGAGGTGGAGAAAGATTGAGGAGTGAGGACGCCGAGGGTTGTGAGAGCGAACCTGAGGTAGGAGAGCTCTGAGGAGATCGTCCTGTTTGCCTGTCTTCGCTCTGTGCTGGTTCGTCGTCATGCCCGTCACCTCATTACCTCATTACCTCATTATCTCATCACCCATCCTCTTCCATCTTTCACGAAGTGAGTGCGACGTTTTGTCCCTTTCCCGTTTGCGATGACTCCAGACTGAGGCGCCTGAGATTTATTAAGATTCATTTTTACCTCACTGCACATAATTATTTAATTGCATTCCCTTCCGTCACGACTCCACCATTCCCTGGTTCTTTTTATTCGTTTGTGGTTCAGGGAATAAACCCGTTTGTTTTTATAAAAATCTGAAGGTTCTCGTTCATCTCCTCGGTTCTCGCTCGCCGAGTCCGCCATCATTCTCAACGTCTCCACGGGAGTTAAAACCGTTCGGAACTTCCCGGGATTTTTACCTCCCGCTGCAAGTGTCATGACTATGTTTTATCGCGTTGGTGTTTGTGCGACGATGTAATCTGTCGGTGGAACTACTTGAGAGATTAGTACGCCTGCACTTGTGTCGGTTCCACCGAGCTCGATAACACCACAAGAGAGTCCACCAGTTTCCCTGCACGTTACTGATTTGTCCTCGCCAGCCAACCTGCTATCCATGTTTAGTCCTTTTAGCCCAGACTCCCATAAGAGAATGAATAGGAACATGCGATGTAGAATTGCATTTGAAAGTTTTCCAAAGACATTTGACCAATATCAACAAATGACAAACATTCTTTCGGAGCAACTCAACAAAACTAATAGTCTTCAATCATACATATAATCCAAAACCCTTTATTACCCATAAAATGCATTAATCAATGATAAAGACAAAGCACGTTTCCAAGTCATATTCCACACTGCGGCCTGTCAGAGGCTCTCAGGGTGTCAGAGCGTACAATATTATCATGAGGAAGTCGTAAACTCGATATAATCACAATCTCAAAATAGAACCAACAAGGCTAACGGACTCATGTTTATTAATTCGGCATAAATAAATATTTACTGATTACCGAAGTGAATCAATTTTGTATATTTTCGTCGGACGCGATCTCCAGCCAGTATTTCGTTATACAACTTGGCCGTGTGATGAAACCTAATTTTTCGCTCAGCGTTCTTCTTCTTCTTCTTCTTCTTCTTCTTCTTCTTCTTCTTCTTCTTCTTCTTCTTCCAAAACCTTTACGACTCTGCTCTTTCACATACATGATCCGGATCTCCTTAAATACTAAGCACATATACACATCCTCACAATGAGGGTGCCTTTTGAGAGCGTCTATCGTGAATTTTTAAATATATTCGGATATTTGCTTTAAAGTTTCGAAAAGTTCACGTTACTATTTAAAGATGAATCCATTTCATATATTGTAATTTCGTAAATACACTATTTTCTCGTCATGAATGAAGATCGTCCATGACGGACGTGACGTGTGGCACGTGTCGAAATATCGGAAGTTGTTGTTTTTTTTATTTTATTAATTCTTCTCCCTCTTCTTGTTGTTCTTCTGGTGAAAACAAAACCTTTAGGACGCGGCTTTTGGACACATTTGTCCTTATTGTGTAATGGGTAGCTATGTTTTTGATCAGTATGGTTGAGTGACATGTGTCCGAGTCCCTTTCCTGTGCCACAAGGGTTTTGAATACTTTCCCGATGACGTCACTGATGACCCATGTCGTGATGGTGGCAGGAATTCCTTTACTGTGGGGTAATGTGGTGGGGCCTGAAGTTCCCAAAATTACTCTGATCGCTCGTTCCGTGGAGGTCGCCACTTTGATGACTCAGCAAAATGACAATAATTATTGAACAAAATGCAGAAATGTTATTTCTTTTTTAAATCGAAACATGCGGTTTTAACTCTTAACGGGTTAACCGAAACGGATGACCATGGCGTCCCATGCACGACAATTTATCGCAGAAATATGACGTCAATAAGATGGACACATGACGTCAATTCCGCGGAAGAGTACGCATTGCACCCCTAAAAGGTGCGGTTTCATCGATATTCCGGTAATCCCCTCGACTCCCAAAGAAGTACTTCCCTTCAAAATTAGTCATTTCGTCGATTTGCGGAAACCCCTGCTCCAAAAATCCATCGAGACCCAAGTCTTCTCGGAACACAAAAACAAACCATCCCAGGGCTGATTATGTGGGCCGGCGGTGTCCTAGTTCTGTACATTAGTGATAACACATTCAAGGAGCCTCTATAAAGAAGGCTTGTGCTTTTGAACGTATGGAACTCTTTACGGAATTAGCATGAAAAGCGCAGTTGGAGGATTAAAACCAGTCAATTCCCACTCACTGCTGTGGATGAAAGGAATAAACATGGATGCTGAGCAGACTCCGCGATGCAGACAATCACGAGCTGCCAATGACCTCTCTCGTGGTGTTATAGGGCTTGGTGATCTGGGTAATAATAATTGATTTCGGTGATCGATTGGAGGTGATCTGGGTAATAATGAGTAATTAATTGATTTCCGTGATCGGTTTCCATGTTTGGTGATCAATTGGAGGTGATCTGTGTAATAATTAGTAATTGATTACATGGTTACGATGGCAATTCAGTTTCTCCTTGTGTGGGATGTTCAGCATGACCAGGTCAGGTACATCTAAAGAATGACCCACTCTGTGAAAAAAAAAACTCCAACAGGATCGTTTATAGAGTCGGGAATCAAACCCAGACCAGACGATGAAAGGGAAAGTGATGTTGTTCATGAAATACAAGTATTATAATAAAATAATAAATGAACCTTTCACTTTATCCTGACTTTGATGAACATTTCCAACATTTTCACTTCAACAAAGAGAAAATGATGAGTGTGGTTGAGCAGGGAGCTTCCGAGTGATTAAGGACAAGGAGAAAACTTTTACTCAGTCCAAAATAACAGGACCAGACTCAGACTGTCATCCGTATCGGAGTAAAGAGAGACGAGTTCAGAAAAAACAGGTGGTTCACGAACTCGCTGGAGGCATTGTGTTTTTGGGTTGCCCGTCCATTCATACATGTACGTCCATGATAATTTTCTCCATTTTCTCTTGCAACCACTTATCAGAATGACACGGAATTTTTAGCATCGGTGTAACTATTCATGTGGAATGTTTTAATGATAATTAGAACGTCACATGTCACATGCTGTGGCAGCCATGCAAGAAAATGCAAAAACGCTGCATCTCTCAGTCTCCGAAACTGCTCCAGGGGAAAAAAATAATTTTAACTGGGAGCACGTCAAGTACTCCCCTTGGGAAACAAGTGTGATTTTGTTTTTTTTGTTGATTTCATAGGCGGCTTCGTTATAATGTCATAATTGCTTACGTCGAACATCTTATTCGATCAGTATGAAAAATTGAGGGTTGTAATGTATCAGGCAGGGAAAGCAGTTTGAATGCACCAACAATCTTTTATTGTGCTCCACACACAAAAACCTCAGAACCATTCATGAGCCCATCCTCCTCATGCCGCCGTGTTCCCACCTCGCGATGACCGCCCTTCCGGTTGATCTCATACATGAATACATGACATCTCCCCCCTCCCATTATGTGTGAAAATGCATGAAAGATGAACACAAGAGTAATGAAGATACTCGTAAATAATACAAAGATCATGAATATATGAGTAACGGCTACAAATTGAGGCGGATAGGTGCCTTTGGAACTCTTGATAATCGTCGGAGTGCAAAGCCGACAGACGCTGGTGGCGTTGCAACGGCGTTACTGGGGTCAGCCTCAGGGAGTGGTGCAGTGCTATCTGCAGTACCAACGTCGCTCTTCACAGGTTCAGGGAGTAGTGAGACATCATTTGTGAAGATGACAGGATCACAAGACCGATACCGGACATGATCAAGGTGTCTCGGGACGACTCGATTCTCCTCGAATTTGATCTTGTGGGACAACAGTCCATCGTTTTTGTGAACCCTCGCTGGAAGCCAAGCCTTTTCACGGCCAAAGTTTTTCACAAACACCGGGTCCCTGATGTTTATTGAGTGCTGTTCTGCATGTTTGTCATAATGAAGTCTCTGTTTCCATTGATTTTGATACACGACTGACACCACGTCTGGACACGACTGACACCACAACTAGGATGTCATCTTCAACAATCCAGTTATGTACGCAAACCTCGTTTCATCAGCAGCTCAGCTGGTGTCACCCCCGTTGTATTGTGGGGAGTGATGCGGTGAGTGAAAAGGAAACGTGATAGTCTGGTCTGAAAGCTTCCACCATGTATCTTATTTAGACCAGACTTGACGAAATTCACAGAGCTTTCGGAGAGTCCATTTGAAGCTTCATGGTGTGGGCTCACAAACTTGTGAATTATACCATTCAGGCAGGTGAATTCAGAGCTTGAGAAACAGGTTCCATTGTCAGTGACTATCATGCGTGGCAAAGCATGGCACAGCCTCTCTATAGTGGCGTGTGAGGTTGCTGTAAGTGTTACAAAGGCATCGATCAATTTCATGTGAGCATCTGCAACAATAAGAATCATACGGCCTTCGATGGGTTCACAATAGTCAAGATGAATCCTCTGCCACGGTTCAGTGGGCCATTCCCAGGGATGCAGTGGCGCTTTTGCAGGGGCGTTTGGACTGCTTTAGTACAGATAACAATGTTTCACACGCTGTTCAATGTCAGAGTCAAGGTGAGGCCACCAGACATAGTTCCGTGCCAGCGATTTCATTCTTACAATGCCTGGCTGACAATCGTGAAGCTGATGCAAAATCTTTGTGTGCAAGTTTGGGAGAATGACCACTTGGAATCCCTACAGCCTGCAGCCATTCTCGACACTTAGTTCATTATGCCTGGCCTTGTATGAATATAATTCAGGATCAGCATCATGTAGAAAGCCCCACCCTTGCCTAGTAGCATGAATGACCTTGGAAAGAAGTGGGTCACACCTCGTGTAGGTCCGTATCTGGTTGGCATCGATTGGGTTGTCATTCAAAAATTCCATCAGAGATATCACGCTGCCAGGTGCAGGGGGTGAAACACTGAGTCCGGAAGTGGCAGGTGACTCATGGTGTCTGCATTTGAAATTGTGGACCCAGGTCTGTACGTAATATCGTAATCATATGCCGAGAGTGAAAGTGACCAGCGTATGATCCAAGGCGGTAAGATCTCTGAGGTAGCTTTTGTTGGACTAAACAAACTAATCAGTGGTTTGTGTTCCGTGTAAATCGTGAAATGTTGACCGAAGACATACTGGTGAAATTTCTTCACTCCAAATACAATGCCAAGTCCTTCTTTGTGCAGCTGACTGTAGTTCTTCTCAGCCGGGGACAGTGTACGAGATGCGAATGCGATTGGTCTCTCTGTGCGATCTGCCATGATGTGTGACAAAACAGCATCAACCCCGTACTGACTTGCGTCACATGACAGGACCATGTCTTTGTCTGGGTCATAGTGAACTAGTACATTTGAAGACTGCAGCATGTCTTTTGACTTCTGGAAAGCTGATGACACTGGAATGTGCGGTTTCCAGCTGACGCCTTTTTAGGTCATCTCTATCATCTCAGTAGAGATGACCTAATAACCCCAGTCTCAAAGTCTGTACGTCCGTCCGTCCGTCCACAATCAAACCGAGTGGAGACAAATAACCAATAGTGGAATGGATAGAGGTTGATGAGACATGCACAACGATATAACTTTCAAGGTCGTCCAAGGTCGAGGTCAACGTCAGGAGGCTGTCAAAGTTGCGAAAATCGTCGATTTCAAATCGTATCTCCTCCCTCATTTATCAAGAGAGATCAAATGTTATTAGTGATTCAGATACTATGGACTATTATCGAGAACAACACGAGCCGTTTTTTTGAAATTTGCTCTCGTTCCGATTTTATAGCCCTTCAAACTTCGTTCTGATTCCCCGTATGGGTCGTTCATAAAGTACGTACATACAAAAATAAAAGTATGAAAAAATTAAGAACCGGAACTCTCCGAGACAAATGTTACATTTGAAGCTTTTCTCAGATTTAACTAAAACAATGGAATACAAGTTTATATGCACACTTACTTTCATTTATGACATTAACATTGTTTTGAATGTCAATTTGTATTTTTTATTTTCATAAATGACGTGCTGTGATATTAAAAGAAAAAGGTAAATTACACCGCTAGGGACTGCATCGTCATGGCTTATAAACATCGGTTCACAAGGAACTGCTGGCTTTGCAAGCGATTAGCAATGTTTGAGGGGGGTGGGTGGGTGGTCACTAGCCTGCATACAGAGGGGGTGGGTGGTTTTGAAACCTGGAAGTAGAGCGTACGTGCTTTATGAACTGCCCCTATAAAAGTCTGGCACAGAGTTACTTTCGACCTCTGGTAGAGATGACCGGCACTCCCTCTTGGGGGTATTTTTTATGGTTACCATGGATACCAAACTCCCAAAAATATATATGTGGTGAAAAAACGCCTATTTTACAATTGAGCTTCTTTTTCTATACAACACCAACATTTTCTTCATTTTTAGGGCATCTTTACCGAGATGACCTAACAAAGCCCGACCAAATGTCCGTCCATCCGTCCGTCAACAATTTTTCTTTCCGATATTATTGAAACTTAGTATGTGGGTAGAGGTCGATGAGTGTTGCACAACGATATAACTTTTGTCCGGGTTCAAGGTTAGGGTCAAGGTCACGAGGTCACGTAAGTTATAAAAATCGCCATTATCAAAACCTATCTCGTCTGCCATTCTACAAGATATTCGGCAACTGTTTATTGATTATGATAGTAAAAAATATTATCTTGTATCTATTAAACCAGACAGATTTTTGAATTTCCGTCCCGTTTGGCCGCCACGTAACCTGGAAGATGGTCAAAAACACCTCCCGGTACAAAGAAAACTTTTTACTTCCGATCTTGATGAAATTTGGTATGTGGGTAGAGGTCGATGAATGATACCCAACGACATCTTTTTTCCCGGATTCAAGGTCAGGGTCAAGGTCACGAGGTCACGAAAGTTGTGAAAGTTGCTATTTAAAAAACCTATCTAGTCTGTCATTTTAGGAGATATCTGGCAACGGTTTATCGATTATGATAGTAAAAAATATTATAGAGATGACCGTCACCCCCACATGGGGGTACTTTTTTAACAGGCAATACAGTGGGCCAAGCATGGTAGCAATGTTTGGGATGTACCTACTGTATTACTGCAGTATGCCAATGTAAGCCTTGAGTTCAGAAATGTTGGTTGGAGTTTGATTGCTCTGATCTTCTCTTCAGTGGGATGTAAGCCTTCAGCATCGATACGATGGCCCAAATAGGTCACAGATGGAACCATGAACTCGCAGTTGTCTCTCTGTAAGCGTAATCCAGAGTTGGAGATAATGCATAGCACATGATCGAGGTTGTCACGATGATGAAGCTTTGAGCGGCCAGTGACTAGGATGTCATCTTGGTAAACGACAACATGTGGTTCAGCATCGAAGAGGCTATCCACACAATGTTGGAAGATTCCTGGTGCCAATTTGAAACCAAAACTCAGGCGGTTGAGTCTGTGGAGCCCCCGATGCATGTTGATGGTGAGATACTCTTTGGAATCCTCATCGAGAACGACTTGTAGGTAGGCCGATGTCATGTCAAGCTTGGTGAGGGACTGTCCTCCACTCAGTTTTACGTATAAGTCATCGATCCTTGGTATGGGATATTTGTCCAAGGTGGAACATTTGTTGATCGACATTTTGTAATCCCCACAAAGTCGTATCGATTTGTCTGCCTTCACAACAGGAACAACTGGAGCAGCCCAATTTGAGTACTGAACTGACTCAATAATATCTAACTTTTCCAGTCTGGCTAATTCTGCATCAACCTTCTCTTGCAAGGCAAGAGGAACTGGGCGTGCTTTGCAGAAAATTGGCTTCACATCTTTCTCAACATCGAGCTTGGCAGTGAAACCCTTCAATGTAGACATCCGGGTAACTCGCGAGGAGTTGCTGTGGTACGGTTGGTGGCTTGGAAGTCTGCAGTCGATGGATGTGTTTCCAATTGCGTTTGACAACATTGTGCCAGTTTTGTCCGAGAAGTGTGGGTCCATCCCCAGGGACGATCAAGAGTTGTAATTGGGGAGTGTTGATGCTGTAGGTTACTGTGACATCCTACGACCCGAGGGCTTGTATTGACTCACCGGTATATGAAGTGAGTCGGATCGGGGACCAACGGAGGCTGGGTTGTTCAGAATTCCCTCACAAGTTACAGAAAGCTGCTTCACTCATGAGTGAGACGGCAGCACCCATGTCTACCTCCATTTCCACGGTCCGTATGTCTATATCTACGATAACCAGTATAGGAGGACACTGTCTGTCAGACTTTGTGTGGGAAAAGGTCATACGACTGAACACTGTGGCTGTTAGGGCTGTCTCCATCAGTCGTGTCTTCCTGGTTATGCTCCGAGTCAAGGAGGTGGGTTTTGCATTCCGCTCCTTGCCCTCCGTTTTTGAGACAAGCATGCAGAAGCAATATGACCCACCTTGTGGCAGTAGTTGCAAGCGGAATTCCTGAAACGGCACAAAGTCGGAGAATGATCAACGTTGCAGCGGAAACAGCATTTACCATCACCAGTCACCAAGCAGTTTCCAGGCGTTTTGGCGTCGGATTTTCGGGTTGGATGTTGTTCCACGCGATTGACAAATGACAGGTCAGCTCCAGGCTGGTAAGCGATGGAGCAAGCAATATCTTCTCCAGCATTTTTGTCTCCACACTCCATTGCGATGGCGATATCCTTTGCACTGGAAAATATCAGAGTCCGTTCAGCAAGTAGGCGCCGGCGAATTCCATCTTGTTCCGCTCCCACTACGAGCAAGTTCCCTTTGCATTTCGTCGAATGTAGCACCAAACTGGCAATGCTGGGCAAAGTGTTTCAGGTGAGCTATGAATGCCGAAATGGACTGTTTTGAGGTTTGGCGACATGTAAAAATTGAATCGACTCACAATGACTGAGGGTGTGGGTTCACAGTGCTCCTTCAGAGCTGCCACAAGCTCGGCATGTGTTAAATCCATCGTGGTCCTGGGCATGGTGAGATTGTTCAGAATAGTAAACATCTCGCTGCCGCATACCGACATCAGGATTGCTTTCTTCCTGACATCATCCTCTTTGCCACGAGCCTGGTAGTAATAATGCAGAGGCTCAATGTACGCCTACGAGCTTGCTTCACGCGGGTTGAACTCGTCAATACGGCCGAGGGACATGGTGATTGGGTAGCGTATGCAGGGAAGTAACGAGTTGATAGGCCAACAGTGAACTGCAACAGCTCAGCTTACTTTCCATGCGCTCACCAGAATCCCATCCTCGTCGCCATGTCATGTATCAGGCAGGGAAAGCAGTTTGAATGCACCAACAATCTTTTATTGTGCTCCACACACAAAAACCTCAGAACCATTCATGAGCCCAGCCTCCTCATGCCGCCGTGTTCCCGCCTCACGATGACTGCGCTTCCGGTTGATCTCTTACATGAATACATGACAAGGGCCATCTCGGGCTAAATTGTATGGTGTGAAAAATGACGGCATCATCCGTCATGTGGTTCGGCAGTCTTTTATTTATTTATTTATTTTAAACATTCAATTCTTCAAAAAAAGACTGAAACAGCTGAACAGATCAAGGCAAAACTTGACGGGTATGATTACCCGTCCATGAGGAGCAAAAAGTTCTCTAACTACTGTATGATGTGATGTCACATGGTTTCGCAGCTGATTTTTCAAAGAATATACCTTTAAAAACCTTAAATCTCCAGAACAGCTTGAAAGATCAAGGTGAAAACTTCACCCATATGTTCCCCAAGCCTTGGGGATACCAAAGTGTTCACAGATAATTAATAGGTCACATGGTCTGGCAGCCGTATTACATTAGAGGAAAATCTTTAAATTATTTCTCTTGAACCGTTTCATCAATCGACATGAAACTTCAGAATGATGATCCAGTAGTCATGGGGAATAGAGGATGAGTTTTAAATTTCAACCCAATTGGACACATGGTCCAGTAACCAGAATTATTTAATGTTTTGAATCTGGGTTCAGGGATTTAAATCAAACTTGGTACAGTTATGGATGATATTGTAATAATATGGGTGGAGGCATATCTGTCAACATCACAACGTCAAAGAGTGCCCTTGCAGGCTCATGTAAGATCGAGGACACAGAACAGACCACGACACAACACAACAAAGGGAACAAACAGCAGGAGAAAGGGGAAAATGTCAATGGCAGATCAGAGGGAGAAAGTAGACGAGACGGACAAACAAGGGATGGAGGTAACGATGCGGGTTAGGGGAGAACGCAAGAGAACTTGGAGAGAAGAATGACATTGATGAGAGTGTGGAAGGTGGTTACACGGGTGGGAAAAGAGAGGAATAGAAGATGGGAGGAAAGCAGAGATTCTGGAGTTTGGCAGTTTCACGAGGAGGTGGTTGCTGGTGGACCGTGTGCATCCTGTAGATACTTGGGAGGGGGGGGGGGGGTGACAGATCACAGAGATGACAGAGGGTGCAGGACTGGAAATGAAGTGGAAGAAGACAGAGACCACTGACCTCTCAGTGATGGGGTAGTGATCGGCCCTCATTGTCAGCTACATCATGCGAGATTCCATGATGTAGCTGACAACCTTGGCAAACCTTGGTTTACATATGAGAGGCAGGGAAGTCAGTCCAGAGGGTAGAGCAGTACTACATCAAGCTGCGATGAAAGCCTTGTGGGTGGATCGGAGCTCAGATGTGCCAAGGAAGGACTTTGCACAACGGAGGATGCCCAGTCGACATTTGGCTTTGGAGGCAAACTTTGACATTGGGTTTTCCAAAGGGAGATCATGGCTGAGAGTGAGATTCAAGAGTTTGAGTGACTGAAGGTCTTCCAGCTTGTTGTTGAGAAAGTAGGTGGGAGGGTTTGTGGAATGAGGGAGATATATATATATATATATATATATATATATATCCTTGTGTTGTAAGAGGCGACCAGGGTTGCGTCAGGAAGGGCATCCGGCGTAAAACATGTGCCAAATCACTATGCGGATCATACGGATGATCCGCTGTGGCGACCCCGAACGGGAGCAGCCGAAAGAAGAAGAAGAAGATATATATATATATATATATATATATATATATATATATATATATATATATATATATATATATATATATATATATATATATATATATATATATATATATATATATATATATATATATATATATATATATATATATATATATATATATCTCGCTCAGGATTGAAAGACTTGTTCCAAGTGTTTGACCAGTTTATGATTTTTCTCAACATCTGGGGAGAGGGAAGAGGCTGCAGCTTTTCTGTCAGTAGGATGAGGGATGTCAGCAGAGAGTGGAATTCATCAGCAAAGATATATGGAGTACTTTCTTGAGAGTCAGTGAGATCAATGATAAATATTGGGAAGAGGATGGGACCGAGAACACTCCTTTGCTGTTGTCCAGCCTTGACAGGGAGAGATGAAAGGGTTCCATTGAGAGCCCCAAGTTGGCTACGAGAGTGGAGGAAGTCAGGAATCCAACAGTGGATTTGGCCTTGTATTCTACAGGTAGACAGTTTGGAGAGCAAGGCAGGATGTCAGACTGGATTGAAAGATCGAGATATGTCCAGAGAGAGTACCTTGATCTCATGTCTGATATTGAATCTGGGATTGAGTCATGTCTGGCTTCCATCTATTGTTGAAACAGGAGAAGCAGCTTGTCCAACGTAGAGTGACCAGGTCTGAATCTGAAGTGATGATTTCAGATGAGGCTGTTGGAGAAAAGGAATTATTGATTTTATGTCAACTGCGACAATGGACTCCATGACCTTGCTGATGATTGGAAGTACAGTAAGCTAATTGGGCTGTTGTTCAGGGGATCTTGTTTTGCACCTTTTTATGGAATTCTGTGATGTTGGCTGATTTCTAATTTTCCAGGTAGATATTGGACACCTGTCCTGAAGTGTTTAAATTGTTTTTTGTTCTTTTTTAAACCAGGAATGTCGAAGCAGATCACACTTTGACATGCAAATGCACTGTTCTCGAATAGCCAATCCGCGAATAGTTGGTCCGACAGGATTTCTTGTGAGAAAATTGTTTTTCACACAACATGATTTTGCTTTACCCGGTACTTTTCATGAAAACATTTACCACATTAAGCAAGGAATTACCAGAGTTGGTGGATGTTAAAGATCCCAACGGTGTCTTTCGAGAAGAGTAAGTGAGCTCTCATCGGCACCATGTCCAATTCCAAATTCCTGCCCTAATTACAGCTCAGAGAAGGAATTATAATTGTTTTAGTCGGCTATATAAGTGTTGTGGAAGAGGTAGGCCTGAGCTCTGCTGAGATTGATTCCAAACCCAGGTTTCAAGGTCTGGATGTTTTTAAAAACATTAAAACATTGGTCAAAATCGGTCAAAGGTCAAGGTCACAGTGAGGTCAAATATTCGATTTTTGATGGTTTGGTACAGATAACTCGAGAACGGAAAAAGCTACCAATGTCAAATTACACCACGTGATTCAGGAGGTGATGGCTAGTGCTGATTAGATTTTGGTCAAAATCAGTCAAAGGTCAAGGTCACAGTGAGGTCAAACATAATTCCGTAAATTCATGTGGAGAAATGGAGTATTTTTGCTTCGCTCGACGTTACGAGTTCGTTTTAACTTCGATTTTAATTTTGTCTTCGGTTTTTGCGATCGCTTAGGACGCTTAAAACTCGGTTGTCGAAATTCTGGTAAAAATCGGATGTTTTGGAGACGTTTTAAGATTGTATAAAAAAATATTTCACTCGACGCGTCACGGGTCGTCCCATGATGCAGTGCACTCGAGCAGACGCGTCGTTGAGTGACGTTAAGGTTTTGCGTGGAGAAATGGAGATTTTTTGCTTCGCTCGACGTTACGAGTTCGTTTTAACTTCGATTTTAATTTTGTCTTCGGTTTTTGCGATCGCTTAGGATGCTTAAAACTCGGTTGTCGAAATTCTGGTAAAAATCGGATGTTTTGGAGATGTTTGAAGATTGTATAAAAAAAATTTCACTCGACGCGTCACGGGTCGTCCCATGATGCAGTGCGCTCGAGCAGACTCGTCGTTGAGTTACGTTAAGGTATAATTGTGTGGAGAAATGGAGATTTTTGCTTCGGTCGACGTTACGATTTTTGATGGTTTGATACAGAATCATCGTAGAAACTTCTGGTTTGCGTCGCTACCTTCTCGAGAGACAGCTTTTATTAGACAAGGTCAGAGGTCAAGTTGACGATTTCTTAAGTACCAGTCTATGACTGCTTGTTTGTTTGTTTGTTTGTAGGCACGATAACTCGAACGGAAGAAGCTACCAATGTCAAATTACACCACGTGATTCAGGAGGGTGATGGCTAGTGCTGATTAGATTTTGGTCAAAATCTGTCAAAGGTCAAGGTCACAGTGAGGTCAAACATCCAAAAAATGATAACTCGAGAACGGAAGAAGCTACCAATGTCAAATTACACCACCTGATTCAGGAGGGTGGTGGCTAGCGCTGATTAGATTTTGGTCAAAATCGGTCAAAGGTCAAGGTCACAGTGAGGTCAAACATCCAAAACATTCGATTTTTGATGGTTTGGTACAGAATCATCGTAGAAACTTCTGGTTTGCGTCGCTACCTTCTCGAGAGACAGCTTTTATTAGACAAGGTCAGAGGTCAAGTTGACGATTTCGTAAGTACCAGTCTATGACTGCTTGTTTATTTGTTTGTTTGTTTGTGAACAGTATTACGGAAAAACTCCTGGACGGATTTCGACGAAACTTGGTGGGGGGATTAGGTATGGTCCAAGAATCATGCCATTAGATTTTGGACTTGGTCCAAAGTCCAATATGGCCGCTATGGCGGCCATTTTGAAAAAATATTTCAATTTTTGTTTTTGCATTTCTACATGTTTTCAGTGATTTACAACCAAAAATAAATAAATTTTGTTTGAGAAAAAAAAAATTTGCAACTTTTTTTCAAAATAATTTCGATTTTATTTTTAAAATTTTTGAATTTTTTTTTTTGCATTTCTACATGTTTTAAGTGATTTCCAACCCCCCCAAAAAATTTGTTAGAGAAAAAAAACAACAAATTTTGCACCTTTTTTTTTCAAAAAAATTTCGATTTTATTTTTTTGGCATTTCTACATGCGCGTCGATCTCGTTTAGTTTATTCAATCGTGGTTCAGTAGAGTCTGATCTGTTTTGACCTACAATGAATAGGATATCAGGTTCACTTAAGTGACCCAGCGGTATTGGCGGCAGAGGTTTTGCACTCTACCGAGTGCTCTCCCTCTAGTTGTTACTTTATCACTTTCTAATTGTGTATGTGTGTGTGTGACCTCAAACTTTTTCCTTGCAGGTTCAAGAAAGTATGGAACCACCAGAAGAACCCCCTCAGAAGAGGAGAAGAACGAGTCTTTCCGAATGCTGCATATTTTGCGAGACTTCATTATCCAAAACCCAAGCTGATAACCTAGTTGTCCAGAATCCTACAGTCGAAGGATTGAAATCCATTCTGAAAGCTGCCGAACTTCAAAAAGATGGTGTCTCTGATCGGCTGTTTCCAGTGAAAAACGACATCCTTAAAGGAGATACTGTTATCAAATTCCACCAAAAGTGCAGAGCAAATTATACGAACAAGAGGAATATCCAGATAGCCGAAAGAAACACTGGTACATGTGCTGACGGTGTCACTGACGATGGTGCAACAGGTAGTGGGCCTACGGTTGGACTGTCTCGTCTCTGGCGATATGACACGTCGCAATTTGACATTCAATCAGGCTGTTTCATATGTGGGAAATCACATAGCTGGAAGGAGAAACTGTCGAACATCTCAACTGGGACAGGGGCCACCACACGGCAAAGAGTGCTTGATGCAGCCATTCAGAGAAACGACTATGAGATTCAAATGCGAATGCTGTCAAACACTGACTTGTTTTCAATGAATGCAAAATATCATTGCTCTTGCTATTCACATAACATCTTGCTTAACAATATTAAAGCTGCTAGTGCTAGGGCTAAGGTTGATAAATCTGACAATGCGTGTGCCTTCAAAAGTTTGTGTAAGGAGATTGAAGAGACTGTCCTGTCCAAAACCATCTCTATCACAACTGTGTCTGTCCTGAATGAACGATTGGTCGCTATATCAGCAGAGGTCAACTCTAAAACCAACGAGTCTTGTACTACATGGAGATTGAAGGAGAAATTACAGAAGCATTTCGGAGACAGGATTTCATTCATCGTCCAGCCTGGGAAGTCTGATCTTGTATGCTCAGGGGATATCACAGTTGCCGAGGCCTTGAAACACATTGTGAGGCTACAACTGCATGTAAATGAAATTGGTGAATGTGAACTCGAATCCTCTGATGATGTCAATTCAGAAGAGGACACTTGTCTTGCATAAGGCAGCTGGTATCATCAGGAAATGTATCCGTGACATTACATTTCAATCTGATCGTTATGATTCTAGTGGGAATATGGAGACAAAAAAGTGCAAGGACTTTGTTCCGAATCGTTTGTATGATTTCATTGCATTGTGTACTTCAAAGAAAGACTTTGACAGCGCTACAAGCTATGAATCTGAGACTGACATGGGAAACATTGAAATGAGAGTTCTTGCAATATGTCACAACATGATTTCTCTTGTTTTTAAAATCCATACCCCAATAACATTTGGTTTAGGTGTCAAGCTGCACCACGACCATGGTAGTCGAGAACTGATAGATGACCTGTCCTCTCTTGGACACAGCATACCTTATGATGAAGTGTGTAGATTCCTCACTGCCATTGCTTTGGACCAGCTGTCAACCAAGTCTGATGTTCATATACCACATGACATTTCTGTCTATGATCCTGAGAATGTTAATAAGACCACTGTTGATGCCGCAATTGACAATTTCGATCAAAATGAACAGACAATAGACGGAAAGAACACTACACATTCAATAGCTGTGGTGTTGTATCAAAGGTCCCCTAGGCCAGAAGAAACACTTTGCATTCCAAGATCAAACCTAAAAACCCTAGATGCACAGAGCTGTGATGAGGATGAAATCAAATGCTACAACAAGCCCCAGACTAAACCAGAACCATGTGTGAAATGGGAAGTCAAAGAACTGGATAAGTCTGCTAGTGATGTGGTACGAAAAGACTTGATTTGGGAAATGGCCCGTGCAAGTGCCCCTGAAACCTCACATATTCCGGCTTGGGGTGGATTCAATTCTCTAGTTAGTGAGAGAGAAATTCCACTGACTCAAATATGGTATCTCCCATTCATTAATGCGCCACCCTCTGACTTCTCTACGATCGACACGACTTTGCTCAAATTGGTTGAAATTGCAACTGCATTGGGACAAGAACATATTCTGGTCACTGCTGACCTGCCAATATATAACAAGGCTGAAAAGATTCTCTGGACTGAGCCAGATCCCTTGGCTGGTCGAGTGACGATGAGGCTTGGTGGGATGCATCTCACTATGGCTTTCATCACTAGTATAGGGAAGCTGTTTAGTGATGGTGGTCTCCACAACATGCTGTGACAGTACCTGAAGTGTATGCCGATGCGTCCGTGAGTTTGATGTTGCAAAAGAAGCAGTATGCCAGAGGTCTAAGAGTAACAGACTGGTACACGAAGCACTGCTTCACTTGTTTCTATCAGCTGCCGAAACCTTTGCAATGAAAAACAAGTTTCCCTGGTTGGATGATGAGACCACACACTTCATTGCAGATCTAGAGAATACCTTCAAAATGCAATCCCTGGAAGCCTGCACTGCTGTGTGTCAGGAGATTGACATGCGCTTGTCATCCTCTCTTCTCAGTACAATGAAGAAGTTCAAAGACACAGGAAGAGAACAATCAGCAACATTCCGTTACTGGATTAGCTTTCTGGACGCTGGTGACACCCTCTTGAAGTTACTTCGGGCAGACCGTGAGGCTGATTTTGAAATGCACCTTACCGCCGTCCTTGAAGTCATACCGTACTTCTTCCTGGCAGGCCGCAGCAACTATGCACGATACACCCCAGTCTATGTTGCGGAAATGCGTCACTTGGAGGTGTCAGCTCCACGAATGTTTCAGCACATGTCGGAAGGTGGTTTCGTTGTGAAATGCTCAGAAAGGACTTTCAACTGCGTTCCTACGGATCAGGCTCTCGAACAGAGTATCACTCGCGAGGCTAAAAGCCAAGGTGGTGTCATCGGTTACACACTGAGGAAAGGAGCCTTAGTTCGCTGGCTGCTGACCCGCCACATAACCGGGGAATACGCAGAACGATTCAAATAAATGTGTACACCTACCAAGTCCAAGAATACACATGAAGAACTTGGACGTGCTCGAGTGAGCAAGGACCAGAATGATGTTAAAGTCATCAAGGAATACATCAAGGAACAATGCCAAGATCCATTTGACCTGGAAAGTGTGGCAACCTCCCTAGTTAATATAACTAGTGGTCAGGTGGCATCAGGAGAAGTCGAAGAGTCGATGAATGGAGTGCCACAAAAGGGTCGGGAAATGTTCAATCAGTTCACGAAAGAAAGGCTTAGGGACGAAAAGAAGAGGAATTTCTGGGATCCAATCCCCAAGTCAGTAGTCAAAACGTTTTCTGCTATGAGGAAGTGTCTTTCCAGTGATAAGGAAAGGAAGATAATGATCGATACGGAGGTACTCTTCAGAAGACTGCTTGCAGTGTCAAAGAACCGTGACGTGGATATGCGCAAGGTCCTCTCCTACGAACTGGCAGCTGCTCCGCCTTCAATGTTCCACGACGATGGTTCGATGAGGAAAACCAACAAAGCAGATCTTGCCAAAAAGCTGGAAGCAAATACGGATGAAATTCTTGTCCTTCTAGTCAGAATTCCCTGACATCATCGCAGTCTGCTGCATACCTCATCGATGGCATGGCAATGTGTCAGGCCCTGAACGAGAATCATTTCAAGACTTTCAATGATCTTGGAAAGGTGGTTCTGAACCGAACTGTGCATCTTCTGAAGAACAGTGACATGGATCCTTCCATTGACGTTGTGACGTTGGTCTTTGACCGGTACGACAGAGAATATTCAACTAAGTCGACTGAACGACACAGACGAGGAATGATGGATTCCAGATTCAACTACCAGATACAAGGGAACAGGGACGTCCCGAACTACAGGAACACCCTCAAAACCAGTACCAACAAGGCTAGTCTCGCTTCATTCATCTGTCAGTACATCTGCGACAATGGACAAGATCTCCTGCCTGCAGATAAATCGGTAGTACTGGCAGGTGGATTTGAAGATGGAGAAGTGGTTAAAGTTCTGAATGAAGTGGGTGTGTCCAGTCTTGAGGGGTTGTACAGCACACAAGAGGAGGCGGACACTCGTCTGGTATTGCATGCAATCATGTTATCGAGAGACCATCCAAGGATAATCATTCGGTGTGACGACTTGGATGTCCTGGTCTTGTTGGTGTATTACTGGAGCAGGGGAGCACTGGCCGATGAAGTGTATATGCATGCTGGGCAATCAGGGAAATTCGTCTCAAAGGAACGATTCATACCTGTTCACCATATCAGTACCAAACTCGGCAAAGCAGCATGCAAGTCCTTACCAGCCGTGCATGCTCTGTCAGGATGTGACACGACAAGTGCTCGATACAGACTTGGTAAGCGAACGGCATATTCAGCTCTCACCAAAAATTCAGATGCCTTACAGGGCCTGGAAGCATTCCAGGATGTGCCTACTTTCTGAGATACCGCAAGGCGATTTGTCCTTCTCATGCATGGTAAAAAAATTAAAAAATCTCAGTTCACTGAATGAGCTTCATTTCGTACTCGCCACCACCACTGATAATCCCACATCGATACTGCCACCAACAGATGATGCCTTCGAACAACATGTATTGCGGGCCCAATACCAAGTAGCAGTGTGGTGTCAGAGTCACGTCGCAAAACCTGAGAACATGAACCCAGTTGGCCATAGTTGGCATGTGATTGCAAAGGATGAACTGCGTCCAACAATGTACCAGAATGAATCGGCACCAGCAGAGGTTAGAGACCTAACTCGTTTGTACTGCACTGACAAAGGTTGCCACAGACAGAAATGCCAGTGTGTCATTGCTGGACTTGAGTGCATTGACATTTGTTCCTGTGGTGGAGAATGTGAGAATCGGCCAGAGATAAGTGAGGTGGCAAATGGAGATGAAGTCGGAGATGATACAGAAATGATGGTGTAAATAGTGTGTTAAAACTTCCCAATTGTGGGCTATTTTGGGCCAGCTGAAGTAGGTTAACCTGTAATTCATTAACCCCAAATATTGTGAGAGTGTACTTGGCAGAAAGGAATTAATGTGATGTTACCAAGTTTTTAATCTTTGTAAGTGCCAAAATAACAATTATTAAGATATTCCATAAAGCTCAAATGTTTATGCGTTTTATGGGTTAAATGGCCATGTTTTAATTAGAATCTGACTGTAAAACATTGTTTTTCATAAAGTAGACATCCTAACGAATCCAACAATACCTAATTTGCCTTGTTCTAAAGTGTGGAGGGGTAACTCCTTAAATAAGGCCCTTTTTTGGCCTCGACCACTCCACTATTAGTTTGAGGAAGGCATCGTTGCACTCCCGTGTCCAATTAAACCTCGTCCCCTTTTCCGTAAGCCGGTGAAGGGGCCTGGTTATCTCTGCAAATTTTGCCGCAAAGCGCTGGTAGTACAAGTAGAGTCCCAAAAATCGCTGCACCTCTGATGTTACGAGGTACGGGCTACTCCTCCACCGCCGTGATTTTACCTGGGTCGGTTTTCACCCCGTCACGATCTATCATGTGACCGAGATAGGCCACCTTTTTCACAAAGTACATTTCCTCAGACCTAACTTCAACCGTGCCCATCTGAGGCACCCAAACACCTCATACAAATTAGCTATGGCCTGGGGAAATGGTTTCGTGTGGACCAGTACGTCATCCAGGTATACCAGGCATAATTACCTTGGCATGCCGCCTAACACACACTCCATCAATAGTTCAAAAGTGGCAGGGGCGTTGCACAAACCAAACGGCATCTGGTCGAAGCAAGAAAGATTTATCTGCCCAGAAAGTCCCGTGTTATTTTCAGCTCAACAACCTTTTCATCTTTACTTCGTACTTTGCTCTAAACAACAGCACTGACAAAGTTTCTCACTTTTCTTCTTTGTAGGGTCTTTCAAACCTTTTAGGATCCTTAAAGCATTTCTGGAAGAACTTATCTTTCCACTTCTTTCCCAAAACAGAGATTTAGCATGTCCTCGTTTCCTTCATCTGGCATTTTCTTGCCATCTGCTTGACAGCACAGATTGGTGTCTTCAAGAAAGGACTCAACAAAAGGATCCATAGTTGTCTCAATAATTTTGGGAATGCTTTCCATGTCTCTTTGGAATTTACTCGCTTTTGACTTTTGTCGTTCATGGCTTGGATTCGTATCCCTCTTTATTCCTGCTTTTTCAAAGCTGGATTTGGTATTTCAAGACTTCTCGTTTCGCTTGTTCATAAAAATGGGAAGCGTCGTCGTCGTCGTTGCTGACATGATATAACCTGAAGATGAGGCTGCTGCTGTGATTGATGCTGAGCTCGTAGTGGATGTTGCTGTTGGTGACGATATAACTGGAACCTCATTTTACATACAGATACCCTGTGGTGTCACTTAACATTCACTTATCATCGTTGTCTCGAACTGTTTGTGCTTAGTCCTTCACTTACTTCTCGGCCATCAAGAAGAAGTTGGTTTTTCTCAATAATTTGGGCCACAATTTGAGTGTCATATTCTTCTGCAGTGTAATATCTCACACAGTGGCTGAAGTGATGAACAATTTATTGAACCTTCCTGGAACCAGTAATGCTCTTCAACCCCATGCCCAGCAGCATGTGTTTAGATGGCTTCACTGCTCCACTTGTAGCTTTGGAGATATCATCTTCAATCTGATTCAATGTACCACTCCACTCTGACTGGCTTCATCTTTTGAGCCAGTGCACAAAATCCGATAGAACTCTGATAGTTCAGCAGGTATATCTGTGCACTGACAAGCATGGATTGCTTCTCCTGTGATAGGGTTTGGAAGTTTATTCTCATGGAACTTCTGGATATGCTCTCTGAGAAACAAAGCTACATTCTTTATTTAATTGGCCAAAGCATCCTTTGTTTCTTTCTCACTTGATCAACCTGAAACTTGCTGCTGCCGTAATGTTCATTAATTTTGAACAAAAGATTGTATGGTTCAGAGGTAAGCTTCTCGAACCCTTCTTCTGTGAGGAATCCAATTGAGGTTTTATTGACATCAATCGATTTCTTTGTGGCTTCTTTCAGAAAGATTCCATAAGTCTATAATATTGTTACGAATTCGCGCCCACCGGCGTGCGAACAACCGCTTTTCACTAATAGTAGCCGCTCGCCCACCGGACGGACAATTCAGTCGTGACCTTCCGGAACAACGCTGGAACCCTGTCACGGGTGGGTCTTCAACCCCACCACGGCCTAGCCAATATTCTACCCACGCAAAACAGGGTTAATCGCCGAATATCGATATACCCAAGTACCTGCGCGGGTAGCCAACCGGGAGACCGTACCTCGACGTAGGTCGCCTTGGACACGAACCGCTCAAGCGGTCCATTCCGTTCTGCAGTGATAACCGAGTGGGTGTTATCACCTGACCTCGCCGGATCCGATTCTATTTAACGGGTATTTAAAACCCAACTAATATTCCGCGATGCAATATGGCGTTCCAATGGGGGAAAAAGACACGACAAACGGGAAACATTCACACAAGCACATTTATTTTACACAGCACACATATACAGCCATGCAATCATTGCAGGTATTCAAAAACACGTATACAGGCAAACAATCATGCATGGGACGGGGGCAAAGACACGAGCAAGGTGAAAGTACTACGACCGTCTATAAGCAATCATCTAGTCACTTAACAGTTTTTACTTACAGGACATGGCGCCACCAACATTCATTCAAAAGGAAAGAAAAGGCCACCCCCAAAGGCGAGGGCGCCAGACAGGGTCCGTAGACCTTTATGGCGTGGAGCCTGGATGACCGAACGGACCCCACAAGACCGTTGCAGGTTACCTACACCCTCTTGGTGCGATGGTGGGCGAGCTCTCTCTGGCGCTCTCCTCCCGGGTGCGCAGGCTGCAAAGTGGCGCCTCCCATCCGCGTCCCCCGTGCCACGCCCGGACTCCCCACCGACTGCGAGCTCCGACGACTCGACCCGAACCACTGAACCCAAGACTCTTCGAAGACCAAGACGACAAAGAAGAAGAAGCCCCACGCACCAACGAAAACCACCACACACCACCTGACCTGGCGTTCTGCACGCCCTTATATCCCCCCGTTCCAACGCCTCGCCCCTCCCCTTTTATCGCTCTGCCCACCTTCCAGTTCCTGCAGGAAGCTTCCAGAAAAGGGGCGTGCCCTCTCGCCCCCCTCCCCGCGTGCCTTGCGGGGGCCGAGAGAATAATTCTTGGCACAGGTCCAGGGAGATTCATTCCCCCAAAATCAGGCCCCCACCTTCTTTCACCTTTGACCTCTGACTGGAATCGCACTTCCCCTACACCAAACTCGGCAAAGCAGGCGGGAAAATCCGCGCGCCATCATAGAGAGTTGTGGTTTGAGGCAATCGTGGTTGTTGTGGTTTGAGGCGATCGTGGTTGGTGTGGTTTGAGGCTAATGTGGTTGTTGTGGTTTGAGGCGATCGTGGTTGTTGTGGTTTGAGGCGATCGTGGTTGGTGTTGAAATGTGGTTGGTCCAAAATAATGATAGGAAAAGAAAAACACTATCTCAAAGATCACAGCCCTGTGCACACGGATAATTCCCATTAACAACGGTGGGGAAATGTAACTGAACCCTGACTTATTGGCATAACTAACTAAGGACCTTTATGGTGTTCTGCGAATTTCCACAGCCGTAACACTAACCCCTCCCCTTTTTACAGACTCGTCCTGAGTCGTCGAATTTTCGTGTGCCATCATGTGTAAGTTCCCCTCGTACGTTTTACCTTCGGATCCCTTAGTGCGACATTTAGTGTATTCGTGTCCCAAAAATAAATAACCTTCGGGCTGAGTAACTAACGAAACAAACCCACTCATACAGACGACTTAAATAAATTGCCGACGCTATGACACACATGCAGGGGGGGAAGCAACTCATTTACAATTTTCCTTAACCTTATCCTTATACTTTATACACTAACCATGGCCAGGATCGATGGACTCTGTTGCGAGAAAGCAGGGAGCCAGGCTGCTCACACGCAGTCTCTGGTTTGTGGGATAATGCAGGTGTCAGGGAATGTGGCCGGCTGCTCACACGCAGTCCTTGGCCTCCCCCTTTGAAATGAGCGCAGTGAACACAAACGGTGCACGGGCTGCACAAATGCAGTCTCCGTGTGCGGCTGCCTACAGGGCAGTCCCTGTAGAACAGTGAATGGCGCTGACTCGAGAAACAAAAGCAATGTGGATGGATGGATGGATTAACACGGTGCACGGGCCGCCAATGCAGTCCCGTGATGCGGCTTCCTGCAGGGCAGTCCCTGCAGCACGCGCGATGATCCGACGCAGCAAACAAACGGTGCATGGGCTGCCAGTGCAGTCCCGTGATGCGGCTGCCTACAGGGCAGTCTCTGCAGGACGCGCGATGATCCTGGCGCACATGGCAATGAATGGGGGCAAATGCAACAGGGTAGCAGGCATGGGACCAAGGCAAAGGCAGGCAGACAAGGCATGGCATGGCAAGGTAAGGCCGTTGCAGCAAAACGGGCTGGTGGTGAAGCCGACCGGCACAGGCCCTGTAGTAAAACGGCCGGCAGATGATCAGACCGGCACAGGCCTTGTAGTAAAACAGCTGGCAGATGAAGTTGGCCGGCCTCCTTTTTTGTTTAAGGAGGTTGGTGGAGGGAGTGCGGTGGTGCTGGCCACTCGAAAGGCGGGCTCGGACCGACCCTACTGTCTCCCTCCCAACCTATCGCCTTTGCCTGTCTCCGTCCATACCCACTCCCTTAGTTTGCAAACAAAACAAATTTAGCCCCAACTGATTTTTTTTCCCCTTCTATAACTTGTCTCCCTAACCCCCTTTATCATCTTTGTCCGGCTAACCTATCGTCTCCTAGCCTACTCCCAACCCCGACGTTCCCTTCTTGGAGGGGAATAAGGGAGAGCTGGCGTCCTATGTCGAGGCCCAATTTAAGCCTCAGAACGGCCTCCTCAGATTTCAGCGATCTTTAACCAAAAGTGGGTCCAGCGGCCCACAATGAGAGCGAAGGGATGGATGGTGCGGAGGGGTACACTTCCTAATCTACCCGAACCATTTAACTTTTAACTACCCCGGGGCTTTCCAAAAGCGCATCTCGCTTAAACTATCGGTTCGACCAACCAAGATTCCTGTCGCCTGTGTTGAAGTCCTCACAAATTTTGGGCCATGCCCTCCAATTTTCCCTCGTGCCCTTGCATGGTTTCGTGGCTGGGGCGCGTGGCTCCCTTGGCAGGAACTACCCTCTGCCGATTCTCCAACGATGGCACCCCCGGGCACTACACTGTCTCCAAGCCTACCAACTCCCTAAACACCGGGGAGTGCCCTCCCTGGCGACTCCCCTCGATGCCCACATGGCGTGTTGGCGCCCCGGGTCCCTTTCCGTGGGTCGCCCGTGCCCAGTACACTGCCCCCGTGGCATATGGCGCCCGGGCCCCGAATCATGCGGGCCCACCCGTGCCCACTACACTATCCCGGCCCCCCATGGGCCCTTGGCCTATCGCGGCCGACTAGCCCGGTGCCCGGGGTACCCACTCAGCGATACTCACCGTTCGCAGCCATGCTCCCAGCCCGTCAACAGGGCTCCTGCACCCCTCCAAACGGGTTTCGAGCCTACTTCCCCACCAACAGCAAAACGACCTCCATTTTGCCAATTTGACTAACCCCCTAATTCACATTACACTGACCCCGGGGTCCCTTGGGCAGGAATCACTCCTCCCCCCAATCACTCATCGCACCATGCATTCCACATTAGCTCCATACACTCAGGCTCGCTGGCCTCACTCCCTCATCAAGTACATTTTTCCACTCTTCAACTCATCTCTCACATCGCTGAGCACTGCCATTCTTCTCACTAAATCCCATAACTATCTCGTGCTCCCTCGTCGTCCCTTACAATATAGCACGTTCCTTTTAACCTACGTAGCTAAGCTACGTCCCCTCTCCACATCCACAGTCTGTCACTGTCCTCAAAATAATCATTTCCCATATTCCATCCTAAATCTAAACTGCAATCCCTCCACCTAATCCATTCCACGGGCCCCACGAGGACTTATCCCTGCCCCATGGAGCCGGTCTAGCTAAGCTAACCCTTCCCCCTAACTAGTTGTGTCCTGTGCCCTGGACAAGGGGGTCTTCCACCCCTTGCCCGGGAATCCTGTTCACCCGAAGCGAGGCTTGCTTTTTTTTCTTTCATGCGCACACCAGCGCGGCAACTCGCAACCTGCGCTTTCCCTGCGACGTCATGGCAGCTGTTTGCGCACCTCGTCCCTCTTTGGACGGTACCATCCGACAGGGATTTCTCCTCCTGCCGGATTCCAACCATGCAGCCACGACGTCACTGCGCATCCCAAAGCAAGCCCCGTGCTTCGAGGGGTTCCCCACGCGAGCACATGTGCTCTGCTCGTCGGAACTTCACAAATACGCTCGCATGGAGAACCCATCCGGTCGAAATCCATCATCCAGCCTACCTTCTGTCCGTCCGCGGGATCGGCTAATCCACTGCGTACGTTTACGGACCGGGCTTCACTCCCGCAGGCGCGCACGTGGCGGCCTCGTGCGTTGCACAGTACGGACCCCGGGCGCGCTGCAGTGCAAACCCGGCACAGTCCCCAATGCAGCCACGGCCGCTACTCGGCCTTTGTCCACCATCAGGCACCGTCGTCATCGCACTCTCGCGCACAGACTTCCACGTGCCACGACGCTCACACACCTCGCCATGACACTTCCACCGGGACATGCGGTTGCATGTTCCCGCATGCCGACCCCCATCTCCCTCACATACAGCGACCTCACACACGCTGTCTCCCTCACACTCGGCCGATCACTCACGCATGCCCTTTCACTGGCACACGTGGTTCCACTCACACAGGGAGTTTCATTCACACGCACACCTTTTCACTCAAGCTCACCATTTCGCTCGCACACGCTGTCTCTTCCACACATGGTGTTTCATCCACACTCGGTGTGCTGGGAGGCACGCACTTCGGCTCACTCGCAACCATGCACACCCTATTACTCACACACGCGGTCTCTTTCACACACAACCTTTCACCCACGCTATGCGCGCTTTTCAGCACACATCTTGCCACACTTGTGAACACACACACCGGGACACTCAAAATGGGGAATCACGTCACCACAAGGGGTCCCGGGGTCTCCAAACCCCCCAAGCTCCGTGTGCACCCGCTCACAGCACTCGCCCCCTCTAACTCTCAAAGCTCGACCGGACCCACCTGGTCGAGATCCGCTTCAAGGGGGAATATTCCCTCCCCTCGTTCCTGGAGGAGGCCGTCCGGCTGCTTGCACCGGGTCACGAGACATTCCCCGAGCTCTCCCTCATTGTCCTCCACTTACTGTGTGTGTGTGTGTGTGTGTGTGTGTGTGTGTGTGTGTGTGTGTGTGTGTGTGTGTGTGTGTGTGTGTGTGTGTGTGTGTGTGTGTGTGTGTGTGTGTTTGTGCTCGTGCTCGTCTTTCACCCCGTCTTTATCGTGTAGTCTCTCCTCTACTTTTTCTATCTCCCGAGTCTCTATACATTTTATTTCTGTTGTTTCTTCGTGTCTATTTAATTCAGTCTCGAATCGGTCTATCTCCCGTGTCTCTGGCAATACTTCTATTTCCATCTTTGTCTCTGTTATTTCCATCGTCTCCATTTTTATTTGTGTCTCCTTTATCAGGGTTTGCCCTAATTGTTCTTTCATCTGACGAGTGGTGTCAATCAAGTCCTGCACCACCAACATTACTCCCTGTGGTGCTGTCACACATCCCACCTTATTGTGCCGTTCTACTTCTTGGCTCCTTTTGAGTCGTTCTTCCTCTCTGAGCTTTTTGAGTTGTACGTTCTCTTCCCGGAGTTTTTCCATCTCTGTGGACTCAAATTTTGCTCTCTCCTTGAGTTGGTTAACTTCAAACTCGTTTTCTTTGTGTTTTCTAATCCACCATCTCTCATGTTCTTCATTCTCCAATGTCAGTTTCCATCAATTAGTTGATCTCCCTTTCCTGTTTCATTCGTTGTTCTTTCACTATCTCCTCGTACTCCAACCTTGCTTTTTCTTTCAATTGGTCAACCTCAAATTCATGTTCTTTTTGTTTTTTATTCCACTGTCTCTCTTGTTCCTCATTCTGCAATCTCGTTATTTCCTTCAATTGGCTGATTTCTTTCTCCTGTCTCATTCCTTGTTCTTTTTGTTTCTTATTCCACTGCTTCTCTTGTTCCTCATTCTTTAATCTGGCCTTGGCTTCCAGCTGTTTGATCTGCATAGTGTGGTTCCTTAACGTTTCATTCTCCGTTCTCGTTCTTTCCTCTCTTAACATCCTCAGTTCGTTTTGTAATCCCGTTTCTTTGTTTTGGTGTTTCAATAACTCAGAAGCTTTTCTTTCTAATTCCTCTCTCATCTCCTCACACTCCAACCTTGCTTTGGCTTCTAACTATTCGATCTGCACAGTGTGGTTCCTTAACGTTTCATTCTCCGTTGTCATTCTTTCTTCCCTCAACGTCCTCAGCTCATTTTGTAATTCTCTCTCTTTGGTTTGGTGTTTCTGTAACTCAAAAACTTTTCCCATTTTTCCTCGCTGGCCTCCTCACCTTCTTTGCATGCTTCCTTCCACATTTCTTCCATTTCATTACCGTATCTCTCTTGGCTTTCCAGGCGTTTCTCTTTTATAAATATCGTCCCTTCTCGGCTTTCTCTTTTCTGAATGCCTTCTTCTACTTCTCGCTTCAGTAGTTTCAATTCCACATCGTGTTCACTTTTTTCCTTTTCTAGCTTTTTCCCCATTCTTCTTCCAAGTTCTTTCTATCCCGGGAGTTACTAATTTGCTCCTCTTTTCTTTTCTTCAGTTCGCTCTCCGCTCGTTTCTGCACAAGGGCAAGCCACTCTATTTTCATCATTACTCCATGGTGTACCTCGCCTGTGTTGGCTAAGTCCTTTTCCAGCTCCCGAATTCGTTCCTGTGCATCGGCCAATTGTTGTGACTCCTTGTGCACGTAATCCTCATGAACCCTGTCTACGCGCCGCAGTGCCTTGTCCAATTCAAAGGAAAACGAATGCAATTCCCCTATACAGTTGTCACCATTCCTCCACCGCTGCAAGGACTTCGACATTGTCTCCGAAGCCCGTCAATGCATGCTCCGGCATCCTGCCACGCCTGCCATGATCCTGTGGTTTGAATCGGTAGCTGGGAGCCCACGCCTCGTGTCGTGCCGTTAGTTGTGCTAATAATAGCAGCTCGCTCCGTGTTGCGCTGAGATGCGGCAGCGCCGCTATTTTGCCGGCAAAGTTCTTGCTCAGTATAGGGTGAGCAGCCTCACTGATTAAAATTAGCGGTGGGGTTATAAAAAGAAGAACCGTCCGGGGCCATGGATCCTACATTCAAACACATTTCTAATCCACCCTGCACCCGTTCGCCTTGAAACGCCATCTTGCTTCTTGGAAATAATTTTAAATGCTCGTGGTTTGGTGGGAATCGAGGTCGCTCACACACCCCTGAACCGATTCCCGTTAATTTAGTTGGAGGCGGGATGGATTTGAATCCCACACTCGTGAACACCATTGTTACGAATTCGCGCCCACCGGCGTGCGAACGACCGCTTTTCACTAATAGTAGCCGCTCGCCCACCGGACGGACAATTCAGTCGTGACCTTCCGGAACAACGCCGGAACCCTGTCACGGGTGGGTCTTCAACCCCACCACGGCCTAGCCAATTTTCTACCCGCGCAAAATAGGGTCAATTGCCGAATATCGTTATACCTAAGTACCTGCGCGGGTAGCCAACCGGTAGACCGTACCTCGACGCAGGTCGGCTTGGACACGAAGGGCTCAAGCGGTCTGTTCCGTTCTGCAGTGATAACCGAGCGGGTATTATCGCCCGACCTCGCCGGATCCGATTCTATTTAACGGGTATTTAAAACCCAACTAATATTCCGAGATGCAATATGGCGTTCCAATGGGGGGAAAAGACACGACGAACGGGCAACATTCACACAAGCACATTTATTTTACACAGCACACATATACAGCCATGCAATCAATGCAGGTATTCAAAAACACGTATACAGGCAAACAATCATGCACGGGACGGGGGAAAAGACATGAGCAAGGTGAAAGCACTACGACCGTCAAAAACCAATCATCTAGTCACTTAACAGTTTTTACTTGCAGGACACGGCACCACCAACATTCATTCAAAAGGAAAGAAAAGGCCACCCCAAAGGCGAGGGCGCCAGACAGGGTCCGCAGACCTTTATGACCGAACGGACCCCACGAGACCGTTGCAGGTTACCTGCACCCTCGTGATGCGATGGTGGGCGAGCTCTCTCCGGCGATCTCCTCCCAGGTGTGCAGGCTGCGTGGCAGAGCTGCAAAGCGGCGCCTCCCGTCCGCGTCCCCCGTGCCACGCCCGGACTCCCCACCGACTGCAAGCTCCGATGACTCGACCCGAACCACCGAACCCAAGACGCTTCGAAGACCAAGACGAAGAAGAAGAAGCCCCACGCACCCACGAAAACCACCAAACACCACCCGACCTGGCATTCTGCGCGCCCTTATATCCCCCCGTTCCAACGCCTCGCCCCTCCCCTTTTATCACTCCACCCACCTTCCAGCTCCTGCAGGAAGCTTCCAGAAAAGGGGGCGTGCCCTCTCGCCCCCCTCCCCGCGTGCCTGACGGGGGCCGAGAGAATAATTCTTGGCACAGGTCCAGGGAGATTCATTCCACCAAAATCAGGCCCCCACCTTCTTTCACCTTTGACCTCTGGCTGGAATCGCACTTCCCCCACACCAAAGCGCTGGAAAATCCGCACGCCACCGATAGAGTTCTGGTTTGAGGCGATCGTGGTTGGTGAGGTTTGAGGCGATCGTGGTTGGTGAGGTTTGAGGTTCCCTTTTTCGTTCGACGGTTTTCAACGTGGCTTGTTGCTTGCATGGAGGTTTGTTCAAAGTAACAATAGAAAAAGAAAAACGGCTATCTCAAAGAGTCGCAGCCCGATGAATCACACAAATTCCCTTTAAACAAAGGTGGGGAACTATCTGCACATAAACTTAGCATCATAACTGATCTAAGGACCCTTTATGGTGTATTGCGAATTTCCACAGCCGTAACAGTATATATATATATATATATATATATATATATATATATATATATATATATATATATATATATATATATATATATATATATTTATTGTCGATATTGAAACATGAGGAGTGCGATGAGCACTCACTCCGCTGATCGCCAATGGACAACAGTCCACACCAAAGCGTCACTTCCAACACAGAGGCTTAGGCCCGGTGACTGTCAAAGAGACAAAGATTATATGGCCATCAAACTGAACCACCGATCCCGATTTCGGGATTATTTGCCCTCATCAGGATGGTATACCGAAAAATATCTAACCAACGATGACCACATTCGTCGTTTAGACATCAAACGCACCTCCTTACTGGTATGGTGAGCTTCACCACGGATTATGTCTCACACGGTGAAACCGCATGATCCGCGCAGAACAACCATCCGTCTGCCACCCACACAATTGTTCCTGCGAATGCAAACCATTCAACCGACCAATAATCGCCCATACAAGATCACTTCCATTGTCCAAGACCAAAGAATTATAAAGTCCTTTGTGATCTCTTCAATTCTGCTGCCACAAACAATATCCCTTGTGGCTCCAGAAAAACTTTCACCCCTTGCTGGCATCCAGAAACTGAAGCCCTTTTGAAGGAGTATGAAACAACTGGAAACCCAGACACAGTCACACAACTTCTCTCATCTCTTGACTCTGTGCACCATCAAACATGGACTGAAACTTTATATAGTATAGATTTCACCCATTCCAGTAGGACAGTTTGGAACCTTCTCCGCCACCTTGGTGTTGCATGCCCACTCCAGCATCACTCACCGCAAATCACTGCAAATGCTGTGGCATCAAAGCTCCTCCAGAATCCCAAAGGTGTCATGTCCAAGCAATGTAGATCCAATGTGCGAGTATCCTTCCATAGCCACACTACCTACTACCCCGAGCTTGGCATCTCCAAACACCCTCCAAGATGTAGAAGGGGAAATCAAATTGACAAAGTCTGGGAAAGCAGCTGGCCAAGATGATATATACCCAGAATTCCTAAATAATCTCATGCATAAAGGTAAAGCTTTGTGTGCTTCCTTCTTTACTGCCATTCATCAGTCTGGCAATATTCCTTTGAGGTGGAGAGAAGCTAAGGCTATCTCCATGCACAACCCAGGGAAGCTGCTGGATGACTCTTCAACCGACCGACCAATATAATTACTTTACACATCATACCAGTTGTTTGAGCGCCCTCTGTTAAGCCATATCTTATCAACAGAGCTGTCATTCTTCTCAACCTCACCTTGTCCCTTACCTGGGGGATTAAAAGAGGCGATGACACGTACAAGTGTCTCAATCTTCATACCTAACTTTATTACAATGCACCACCCTCCGTATGGTGCACATTTAAAAAGCCAATTCTTAAGCTACATTTCCCTACTTAATCACATCGAGATGGGCTAATGACTCGGACACAGACACAGACATACTATTCTGTCCAGTTCTATCTGTTCCAAGGTCATATCTGCACCCCTACAAACACAACAATACCATCGAATTAGTGACGATATCTTTCGTGATGTGAATCATAATTGCCGTTAGCAGTTTTAGTGAAGTCTTCGTTGCGGATAATTGTTCATTTGAAGACTAAAGTTGAGCTTCTAAAGGAGCAACTCCACGTTGAACTGCTGTGAGGTTCTCGTGAAAATGTTTCTCTGAACTTCTCATATGATGTTGCAGACTGCAAGATCCAGGACAGGACACATTGGATAACAATGTTCATTGCAAGAAGCACTACGGAACCTGAACGAGTAAAATAAACATGACTTGCACAACAAACTACAGAGAAACCAATCGATGGAAAGCTAAGAAGAATTAATATGGGCATTGTTATCCCAACGTACCTTTCCAGAGACAGTGAAAGCTCATCACAGTGTGCCTTCTGCTTCAATCCTACACTCTGTGACAGAGCATGCTGCTTCACCTTGCCCTTCGCAATTGTGCGCAGTAATCTTTCCTCCTTCAATTGGAAATCAACTTCATTGAGGCGCACCTGACAACGACACACATTCTTTGGGTCATCCCTTCTTCAAACCGGTGAAATACATTCGTTTTACCCATTTACCTCAGAGCCACAGCAGTAATAAGGTTTACAGAATCATAATTTAAAAAAAGTGATAAAGACCCAAATGTGGTTTTTAATTCTAATAATTTTTTGAGGTGTTAAAGTTAAAAAAAAAACAAAAAAAAAACAAGTTTTTGAGGTGTTAAAGATGGAACACTTCTCTAATTATTGTTGTGACTAAAACGTCACTCGGTAGAACACATACATACCTACCTCAACCAGGCTGAACAGTTTACGTTTTGTATCCCACCAATAGCCTGGATCTGGATCCGGATCTGGATCAAAACCTAATTGGCTTGTTCTTGTCACCTCACCAACTCATCCACCGAGTTTTGTCAAAATGCATCCATAACTTTTTGAAATATCATGAGATACAGTAAATCATTTTTGGCACAATCACTCAATGATGAAGAATCACTTTTGAATTTTTTAAAATTCTTGTGTCAGGATGGAGAATGCAATACCAGATGTGAAGATTATGATTACCATGATGGATATGAGTATCCTCACAATGTACATGTAGTGAGTGAGTGATGTACAATATGTTAATGAACACTGATTGAAGAAAACTACACAACCGCAGGAGCAATAGATCTGTACGTATGTTCACGCATAAATATATATACACTGATTCTGATATCATTGATGTATTGAATACGTGTATCATTAAATATGGTACTTGCAACTCTAGATAAAGGGTGCATGAAGCAGAGTTGCACTTGATTGATTAATTAATTATCGTTCAACAATGGCACTGAAAACAGCCTATCCCAGCTCTATTTTCCAGCTGAAGTGTATTTTCTCCCATTGTACTTCTCAGCCAGGTGTCTGGACATCTTACGACACCAAATGATATTTTACAAGTGCTGCTACTCACTGAGAGAGTAATCACGACTTGCACCACATTTTTTACAGTTGGAAACATGAGAGGGTCCAACGGTGGTGCACACCTTCTACATCGACATTTCCAACCTTTTCTCATTTCTGAGGTCGGTATGTTTTGGCCTATCGTAGCCAAGGAGTTAAAATAGATTCAGGACACAGCACAAAACATATGGGGCAAATGCCCCATGAGCAATGCCCCTGCACTATAGCGACTTAAACAAAATAAACACCATTTACACGACAAACCACAGATATACTAATCGAGGGAAGGCTGAGAAGAGTTACTATGGCCTTGTTAAGCCGAAGTACCTTTTCAGAGATTAGGAAGGCTCATCACCATGAGCCTTCTCTTGCGCAAATGCACTCTGTGCTCGGGAAAGTTCTTCAACGAGGAAATTATTTTTCTTCAATGTGATGATGTGCATTGACCTCTCTGTCTTCAATGTGATGATGTGCATTGACCTCTCTGTCGTGCATTGACCTCTCTGTCGTGCATTGACCTCTCTCTTCAATGTGATGACGTGCATTGACCTCTCTGTCTTCAATGTGATGACGTGCATTGACCTCTCTGTCTTCAATGTGATGACGTGCATTGACCTCTCTGTCGTGCATTGACCTCTCTGTCTTCAATGTGATGACGTGCATTGACCTCTCTCTCGTGCATTGACCTCTCTGTCTTCAATGTGATGACGTGCATTGACCTCTCTGTCTTCAATGTGATGATGTGCATTGACCTCTCTGTCTTCAATGTGATGATGTGCGTTGACCTCTCTGTCTTCAATGTGATGACGTGCATTGACCTCTCTGTCTTCAACTTTCCATCAAGTTTTTTTTCACAGCATCCTGCCATTCGGAACATGCAGAAACATGAGAGGGTCCAAGGCTGGTACACACCTTCTACGTCGAGATTTCCAACCTTTTCTCGTTTCTGAGGTCGGAATGTTTTGCACTATCGTAGCCAAGAAGTTAAAATAGATTCAGTGCATAGCACAAAACATATGGGGCATGTGCCCCATGAGCAAAGCCCCTGCACATGGTCACTTAAACAAAATAAACACCATTTACACGACAAACCACAGATAAACTAATTGATGGAAGCCTGAGAAGAGTTAATGTGGCCTTGTTAAGCCGAAGTACCTTTTCAGAGATTGGAAAACGCTCATCACCATAAGCCTTCTCTTGCGTAAATGCACTCTGTGTTCGGTCAAGTTCCTCAACGAGGCATTTACATGTCTTCTTTGTGATGCCGTGAATTAACCTCTCTTGCTTCAACTTTCCATCAAGTTTTTTTTTCACAGCATCCTGCCATTCGGAACATAGCCATCAGGCCACCCCCATTGTCAAACCAGTGAGGTTCATTTGTTTTACACATTTATATTCAAGCAACAACAGTAACACAAACTATTGTTCGACCAAGAATAACACGCACACGCACACGCACACACACGCACACACACACACACACACACACACACACACACACACACACACACACACACACACACACACACACACACACTTCAGCAGCTCATAATCCCATGCATCGGAAGTCGTGCCCTGAGGTAACGCCTTTGCCACTGCCTATAATATACAGCTTTCCAAGAACTAAACACGTTGGATTCTGCTTCGCTTTTGAGAGAGGAGTGTGTCAGATGCACTAAGACCCACAATTAAGGAGTAACCAAAATGGTCAACAAATCACATTGATTATAAAATCCACATTCATATTTTCAAGTGTTTGCTTGTTTGTTTGTGCATTTGTACGTTATTATTTCACAGCCGAACCATCGCATTTAGGGGCCCCAAATTTTGGAAGTTGGCACTTCAGAATATTGGCAAGGTTTGAAGCCACCACACATTCACCTTGACGTCCATTTTGAGGGCACCAAAGGCCGTTATATATGGTATAGTGGGATGTGGGGTCAGACCGTGCTGCTACCAGCCCAAAGGCAAAAGATAACCCTCATGAAGCCAATAACTCAAATAACTTTTAAATGTCCAACACGTCCCGATACTACCACCAGGAAAAGCTTGGCCAGCCGAGCAGCACCGAGTATTATATGCCCCACCTTCGCCAGCTCTCCCTCCCTTCTTCGTGCAGTTCCAGGTAGCCCCTGCTCGTGAACAATAAGATGGGTTCTCTTCTTCTTCTTCTTCTTCTTCTTCTTCTTCTTCTTCTTCTTCTTCTTCTTCTTCTTCTTCTTCTTTTTTAACAGTCCCAATTATTCCCCCCCTTTGTGGGGTTGACCATGAAACGTTTTTCTTTTAGTTCAAGCCTTTTCAGGAACAGGCTGGCCAGGAATGGTGTCAGACTGAAGGGGATTTACACAGGAATTTATAATTTGTTCAGGATGCCAGAAGAGCTCATACACGTTACATGAAGGATGGAGATATCAAAAGGCCAAATGTAGTTTTAATTGAAATACAAGGAGATGAAGAAACAAAGGACAAATCAACACATGAAATAGGATTTCACCAAGGAAACCAGCCACCTGATTGGATGGGAATGTTAAACAGTATCCCATAATTGAATGCCCAACACCAAGTAAACTCTTCCTCATTTAGAGGATGGTGAAGTGGATTTGTACGTTTCTCTCTCAATGTGCAAGCATGCATGAAACCATGCAAATCACATGAGATGTTTAAACATTGCTCTGCTCTTAATAACCATAAGATGTCGTTTGAAGGATTATTTAGAAACATAGGTAAAGGGAAATAGTCATGATTGTTCCACTGATGAACCAGAAGGAGCTTCACGGAATCCAAGTAAAATAAAGAAAAAGGTGACTTACCTCAAACCTGCCCAGAGCTTCACTCTTGCAGATTAGCGCTTTCCTCCCATTTGTCAGCCCCATGATTTAACAAGTGGGCTTGGATAGAGTTATGTTCTTCCACCTTGTGCAAGTGACGATGGAGGTCATGAATTGTCTTCCTTTGTTTCTGCCATTGGCATGAATTAAATCATCAGTTATCTACAGCTTTAAGAGCAAGGTGGTTGCTGCACATTACATTGGAAAAAAAAATTCATGGTGTGCACCATCAGGATTTATGCATGTGAAATGTACATACTTTCACAACATATGTACATGAGCGACACATGTATTTGCATGTGCGTACAGCAATAGGTATGAATGGATAATCATGATGTACTTGCATCTGTAAACAAGTGTACTAGGCCTCAAGCTGAGGCCTGAAATAGTGCCAAAAATATGAGTTTCGTTCCGAACTCATGGGACTACGATTTCTATGCATTTTTTTTTTTATTGTATACAACATGCCTGACCTTGTGTTAAAAGTTTAACTCTGAAATCCTGCCAGTTTCCATGAACGACCACATCAAACTAGGTCATGTAGAGTCAAAAAGGAGGATTTTTAGCTCCGGTGCCAACTTTGTGGCGTGGTATCTCAGTCAGGACATAAAAATCGGCCTCGGAATTTATGCGAGGCACCGACCTCCCATGGTTCTGTGGCCCCATCAGTTTTGAAGGCTCTTACGTACGCATCATACAGCAGAAATCTAAAAAATGTACTTTTGTCGTATGGACTGTAAAATTCAACAAATCCCTCCGAAATTAACCCAAAATATTTTTGAAACCATCAGAGATTTTCTCTCGAAAATGGGTAAGCTTGGCATATGGAGGGGATACTGCTTATTGACGACGTTTCGTGGTTGTCTGCAAAACAATGGATGAAGGGGGCGACACTAAAAATGCCTCCAAATGCATATGGGGACCGCATCATGAATATAGCATAGTGAATATAGAGTAGGGGAGCTTGGTATTATGGTCGGCGGTATGAATCCGATGAATACATGATAATCCATTGATACAATAAATATCAATCCATAGATAATAATAAGGCACACACCTGAAGTAAATCATATGACAGTTTGATAATCCATAATAATCTCTTCAACCCCATGCCCAGCAGCATGTGTTTAGATGGCTTCACTGCTCCACTTGTAGCTTTGGAGATATCATCTTCAATCTGATTCAATGTACCACTCCACTCTGACTGGCTTCATCTTTTGAGCCAGTGCACAAAATCCGATAGAACTCTGATAGTTCAGCAGGTATATCTGTGCACTGACCATCATGGATTGCTTCTCCTGTGATAGGGTTTGGAAGTTTATTCTCATGGAACTTCTGGATATGCTCTCTGAGAAACAAAGCTACATTCTTTATTTAATTGGCCAAAGCATCCTTTGTTTCTTTCTCACTTGATCAACCTGAAACTTGCTGCTGCCGTAATGTTCATTAATTTTGAACAAAAGATTGTATGGTTCAGAGGTAAGCTTCTCGAACCCTTCTTCTGTGAGGAATCCAATTGAGGTTTTATTGACATCAATCGATTTCTTTGTGGCTTCTTTCAGAAAGATTCCATAAGTCTATAATATTGTTACGAATTTGCGCCCACCGGCGTGCGAACAACCGCTTTTCACTAATAGTAGCCGCTCGCCCACCGGACGGACAATTCAGTCGTGACCTTCCGGAACAACGCTGGAACCCTGTCACGGGTGGGTCTTCAACCCCATCACGGCCTAGCCAATATTCTACCCACGCAAAACAGGGTTAATCGCCGAATATCGATATACCCAAGTACCTGCGCGGGTAGCCAACCGGGAGACCGTACCTCGACGTAGGTCGCCTTGGACACGAACCGCTCAAGCGGTCCATTCCGTTCTGCAGTGATAACCGAGTGGGTGTTATCACCTGACCTCGCCGGATCCGATTCTATTTAACGGGTATTTAAAACCCAACTAATATTCCGCGATGCAATATGGCGTTCCAATGGGGGAAAAAGACACGACAAACGGGAAACATTCACACAAGCACATTTATTTTACACAGCACACATATACAGCCATGCAATCAATGCAGGTATTCAAAAACACGTATACAGGCAAACAATCATGCATGGGACGGGGGCAAAGACACGAGCAAGGTGAAAGTACTACGACCGTCTATAAGCAATCATCTAGTCACTTAACAGTTTTTACTTACAGGACATGGCGCCACCAACATTCATTCAAAAGGAAAGAAAAGGCCACCCCCAAAGGCGAGGGCGCCAGACAGGGTCCGTAGACCTTTATGGCGTGGAGCCTGGATGACCGAACGGACCCCACAAGACCGTTGCAGGTTACCTACACCCTCTTGGTGCGATGGTGGGCGAGCTCTCTCCGGCGCTCTCCTCCCGGGTGCGCAGGCTGCAAAGTGGCGCCTCCCATCCGCGTCCCCCGTGCCACGCCCGGACTCCCCACCGACTGCGAGCTCCGACGACTCGACCCGAACCACTGAACCCAAGACTCTTCGAAGACCAAGACGACAAAGAAGAAGAAGCCCCACGCACCAACGAAAACCACCACACACCACCTGACCTGGCGTTCTGCACGCCCTTATATCCCCCCGTTCCAACGCCTCGCCCCTCCCCTTTTATCGCTCTGTCCAGCTCCTGCAGGAAGTTTCCAGAAAAGGGGCGTGCCCTCTCGCCCCCCTCCCCGCGTGCCTTGCGGGGGCCGAGAGAATAATTCTTGGCACAGGTCCAGGGAGATTCATTCCCCCAAAATCAGGCCCCCACCTTCTTTCACCTTTGACCTCTGACTGGAATCGCACTTCCCCTACACCAAACTCGGCAAAGCAGGCGGGAAAATCCGCGCGCCATCATAGAGAGTTGTGGTTTGAGGCAATCGTGGTTGTTGTGCTTTGAGGCGATCGTGGTTGGTGTGGTTTGAGGCTAATGTGGTTGTTGTGGTTTGAGGCGATCGTGGTTGTTGTGGTTTGAGGCGATCGTGGTTGGTGTTGAAATGTGGTTGGTCCAAAATAATGATAGGAAAAGAAAAACACTATCTCAAAGATCACAGCCCTGTGCACACGGATAATTGGTGGGGAAATGTAACTGAACCCTGACTTATTGGCATAACTAACTAAGGACCTTTATGGTGTTCTGCGAATTTCCACAGCCGTAACACTAACCCCTCCCCTTTTTACAGACTCGTCCTGAGTCGTCGAATTTTCGTGTGCCATCATGTGTAAGTTCCCCTCGTACGTTTTACCTTCGGATCCCTTAGTGCGACATTTAGTGTATTCGTGTCCCAAAAATAAATAACCTTCGGGCTGAGTAACTAACGAAACAAACCCACTCATACAGACGACTTAAATAAATTGCCGACGCTATGACACACATGCAGGGGGGGAAGCAACTCATTTACAATTTTCCTTAACCTTATCCTTATACTTTATACACTAACCATGGCCAGGATCGATGGACTCTGTTGCGAGAAAGCAGGGAGCCAGGCTGCTCACACGCAGTCTCTGGTTTGTGGGATAATGCAGGTGTCAGGGAATGTGGCCGGCTGCTCACACGCAGTCCTTGGCCTCCCCCTTTGAAATGAGCGCAGTGAACACAAGCGGTGCACGGGCTGCACAAATGCAGTCTCCGTGTGCGGCTGCCTACAGGGCAGTCCCTGTAGAACAGTGAATGGCGCTGACTCGAGAAACAAAAGCAATGTGGATGGATGGATGGATTAACACGGTGCACGGGCCGCCAATGCAGTCCCGTGATGCGGCTTCCTGCAGGGCAGTCCCTGCAGCACGCGCGATGATCCGACGCAGCAAACAAACGGTGCATGGGCTGCCAGTGCAGTCCCGTGATGCGGCTGCCTACAGGGCAGTCTCTGCAGGACGCGCGATGATCCTGGCGCACATGGCAATGAATGGGGGCAAATGCAACAGGGTAGCAGGCATGGGACCAAGGCAAAGGCAGGCAGACAAGGCATGGCATGGCAAGGCAAGGCCGTTGCAGCAAAACGGGCTGGTGGTGAAGCCGACCGGCACAGGCCCTGTAGTAAAACGGCCGGCAGATGATCAGACCGGCACAGGCCTTGTAGTAAAACAGCTGGCAGATGAAGTTGGCCGGCCTCCTTTTTTGTTTAAGGAGGTTGGTGGAGGGAGTGCGGTGGTGCTGGCCACTCGAAAGGCGGGCTCGGACCGACCCTACTGTCTCCCTCCCAACCTATCGCCTTTGCCTGTCTCCGTCCATACCCACTCCCTTAGTTTGCAAACAAAACAAATTTAGCCCCAACTGATTTTTTTCCCCTTCTATAACTTGTCTCCCTAACCCCCTTTATCATCTTTGTCCGGCTAACCTATCGTCTCCTAGCCTACTCCCAACCCCGACGTTCCCTTCTTGGAGGGGAATAAGGGAGAGCTGGCGTCCTATGTCGAGGCCCAATTTAAGCCTCAGAACGGCCTCCTCAGATTTCAGCGATCTTTAACCAAAAGTGGGTCCAGCGGCCCACAATGAGAGCGAAGGGATGGATGGTGCGGAGGGGTACACTTCCTAATCTACCCGAACCATTTAACTTTTAACTACCCCGGGGCTTTCCAAAAGCGCATCTTGCTTAAACTATCGGTTCGACCAACCAAGATTCCTGTCGCCTGTGTTGAAGTCCTCACAAATTTTGGGCCATGCCCTCCAATTTTCCCTCGTGCCCTTGCATGGTTTCGTGGCTGGGGCGCGTGGCTCCCTTGGCAGGAACTACCCTCTGCCGATTCTCCAACGATGGCACCCCCGGGCACTACACTGTCTCCAAGCCTACCAACTCCCTAAACACCGGGGAGTGCCCTCCCTGGCGACTCCCCCTCGATGCCCACATGGCGTGTTGGCGCCCCGGGTCCCTTTCCGTGGGTCGCCCGTGCCCAGTACACTGCCCCCGTGGCATATGGCGCCCCGGGCCCCGAATCATGCGGGCCCACCCGTGCCCACTACACTATCCCGGCCCCCCATGGGCCCTTGGCCTATCGCGGCCGACTAGCCCGGTGCCCGGGGTACCCACTCAGCGATACTCACCGTTCGCAGCCATGCTCCCAGCCCGTCAACAGGGCTCCTGCACCCCTCCAAACGGGTTTCGAGCCTACTTCCCCACCAACAGCAAAACGACCTCCATTTTGCCAATTTGACTAACCCCCTAACTCACATTACACTGACCCCGGGGTCCCTTGGGCAGGAATCACTCCTCCCCCCAATCACTCATCGCACCATGCATTCCACATTAGCTCCATACACTCAGGCTCGCTGGCCTCACTCCCTCATCAAGTACATTTTTCCACTCTTCAACTCATCTCTCACATCGCTGAGCACTGCCATTCTTCTCACTAAATCCCATAACTATCTCGTGCTCCCTCGTCGTCCCTTACAATATAGCACGTTCCTTTTAACCTACGTAGCTAAGCTACGTCCCCTCTCCACATCCACAGTCTGTCACTGTCCTCAAAATAATCATTTCCCATATTCCATCCTAAATCTAAACTGCAATCCCTCCACCTAATCCATTCCACGGGCCCCACGAGGACTTATCCCTGCCCCATGGAGCCGGTCTAGCTAAGCTAACCCTTCCCCCTAACTAGTTGTGTCCTGTGCCCTGGACAAGGGGGTCTTCCACCCCAAAGCAAGCCCCGTGCTTCGAGGGGTTCCCCACGCGAGCACATGTGCTCTGCTCGTCGGAACTTCACAAATACGCTCGCATGGAGAACCCATCCGGTCGAAATCCATCATCCAGCCTACCTTCTGTCCGTCCGCGGGATCGGCTAATCCACCGTGTACGTTTACGGACCGGGCTTCACTCCCGCAGGCGCGCACGTGGCGGCCTCGTGCGTTGCACAGTACGGACCCCGGGCGCGCTGCAGTGCAAACCCGGCACAGTCCCCAATGCAGCCACGGCCGCTACTCGGCCTTTGTCCACCATCAGGCACCGTCGTCATCGCACTCTCGCGCACAGACTTCCACGTGCCACGACGCTCACACACCTCGCCATGACACTTCCAACGGGACATGCGGTTGCATGTTCCCGCATGCCGACCCCCATCTCCCTCACATACAGCGACCTCACACACGCTGTCTCCCTCACACTCGGCCGATCACTCACGCATGCCCTTTCACTGGCACACGTGGTTCCACTCACACAGGGAGTTTCATTCACACGCACACCTTTTCACTCAAGCTCACCATTTCGCTCGCACACGCTGTCTCTTCCACACATGGTGTTTCATCCACACTCGGTGTGCTGGGAGGCACGCACTTCGGCTCACTCGCAACCATGCACACCCTATTACTCACACACGCGGTCTCTTTCACACACAACCTTTCACCCACGCTATGCGCGCTTTTCAGCACACATCTCGCCACACTTGTGAACACACACACCGGGACACTCAAAATGGGGAATCACGTCACCACAAGGGGTCCCGGGGTCTCCAAACCCCCCAAGCTCCGTGTGCACCCGCTCACAGCACTCGCCCCCTCTAACTCTCAAAGCTCGACCGGACCCACCTGGTCGAGATCCGCTTCAAGGGGGAATATTCCCTCCCCTCGTTCCTGGAGGAGGCCGTCCGGCTGCTTGCACCGGGTCACGAGACATTCCCCGAGCTCTCCCTCATTGTCCTCCACTTACTGTGTGTGTGTGTGTGTGTGTGTGTGTGTGTGTGTGTGTGTGTGTGTGTGTGTGTGTGTGTGTGTGTGTGTGTGTTTGTGCTCGTGCTCGTCTTTCACCCCGTCTTTATCGTGTAGTCTCTCCTCTACTTTTTCTATCTCCCGAGTCTCTATACATTTTATTTCTGTTGTTTCTTCGTGTCTATTTAATTCAGTCTCGAATCGGTCTATCTCCCGTGTCTCTGGCAATACTTCTATTTCCATCTTTGTCTCTGTTATTTCCATCGTCTCCATTTTTATTTGTGTCTCCTTTATCAGGGTTTGCCCTAATTGTTCTTTCATCTGACGAGTGGTGTCAATCAAGTCCTGCACCACCAACATTACTCCCTGTGGTGCTGTCACACATCCCACCTTATTGTGCCGTTCTACTTCTTGGCTCCTTTTGAGTCGTTCTTCCTCTCTGAGCTTTTTGAGTTGTACGTTCTCTTCCCGGAGTTTTTCCATCTCTGTGGACTCAAATTTTGCTCTCTCCTTGAGTTGGTTAACTTCAAACTCGTTTTCTTTGTGTTTTCTAATCCACCATCTCTCATGTTCTTCATTCTCCAATGTCAGTTTCCATCAATTAGTTGATCTCCCTTTCCTGTTTCATTCGTTGTTCTTTCACTATCTCCTCGTACTCCAACCTTGCTTTTTCTTTCAATTGGTCAACCTCAAATTCATGTTCTTTTTGTTTTTTATTCCACTGTCTCTCTTGTTCCTCATTCTGCAATCTCGTTATTTCCTTCAATTGGCTGATTTCTTTCTCCTGTCTCATTCCTTGTTCTTTTTGTTTCTTATTCCACTGCTTCTCTTGTTCCTCATTCTTTAATCTGGCCTTGGCTTCCAGCTGTTTGATCTGCATAGTGTGGTTCCTTAACGTTTCATTCTCCGTTCTCGTTCTTTCCTCTCTTAACATCCTCAGTTCGTTTTGTAATCCCGTTTCTTTGTTTTGGTGTTTCAATAACTCAGAAGCTTTTCTTTCTAATTCCTCTCTCATCTCCTCACACTCCAACCTTGCTTTGGCTTCTAACTATTCGATCTGCACAGTGTGGTTCCTTAACGTTTCATTCTCCGTTGTCATTCTTTCTTCCCTCAACGTCCTCAGCTCATTTTGTAATTCTCTCTCTTTGGTTTGGTGTTTCTGTAACTCAAAAACTTTTCCCATTTTTCCTCGCTGGCCTCCTCACCTTCTTTGCATGCTTCCTTCCACATTTCTTCCATTTCATTACCGTATCTCTCTTGGCTTTCCAGGCGTTTCTCTTTTATAAATATCGTCCCTTCTCGGCTTTCTCTTTTCTGAATGCCTTCTTCTACTTCTCGCTTCAGTAGTTTCAATTCCACATCGTGTTCACTTTTTTCCTTTTCTAGCTTTTTCCCCATTCTTCTTCCAAGTTCTTTCTATCCCGGGAGTTACTAATTTGCTCCTCTTTTCTTTTCTTCAGTTCGCTCTCCGCTCGTTCCTGCACAAGGGCAAGCCACTCTATTTTCATCATTACTCCATGGTGTACCTCGCCTGTGTTGGCTAAGTCCTTTTCCAGCTCCCGAATTCGTTCCTGTGCATCGGCCAATTGTTGTGACTCCTTGTGCACGTAATCCTCATGAACCCTGTCTACGCGCCGCAGTGCCTTGTCCAATTCAAAGGAAAACGAATGCAATTCCCCTATACAGTTGTCACCATTCCTCCACCGCTGCAAGGACTTCGACATTGTCTCCGAAGCCCGTCAATGCATGCTCCGGCATCCTGCCACGCCTGCCATGATCCTGTGGTTTGAATCGGTAGCTGGGAGCCCACGCCTCGTGTCGTGCCGTTAGTTGTGCTAATAATAGCAGCTCGCTCCGTGTTGCGCTGAGATGCGGCAGCGCCGCTATTTTGCCGGCAAAGTTCTTGCTCAGTATAGGGTGAGCAGCCTCACTGATTAAAATTAGCGGTGGGGTTATAAAAAGAAGAACCGTCCGGGGCCATGGATCCTACATTCAAACACATTTCTAATCCACCCTGCACCCGTTCGCCTTGAAACGCCATCTTGCTTCTTGGAAATAATTTTAAATGCTCGTGGTTTGGTGGGAATCGAGGGTCGCTCACACACCCCTGAACCGATTCCCGTTAATTTAGTTGGAGGCGGGATGGATTTGAATCCCACACTCGTGAACACCATTGTTACGAATTCGCGCCCACCGGCGTGCGAACGACCGCTTTTCACTAATAGTAGCCGCTCGCCCACCGGACGGACAATTCAGTCGTGACCTTCCGGAACAACGCCGGAACCCTGTCACGGGTGGGTCTTCAACCCCACCACGGCCTAGCCAATTTTCTACCCGCGCAAAATAGGGTCAATTGCCGAATATCGTTATACCTAAGTACCTGCGCGGGTAGCCAACCGGTAGACCGTACCTCGACGCAGGTCGGCTTGGACACGAAGGGCTCAAGCGGTCTGTTCCGTTCTGCAGTGATAACCGAGCGGGTATTATCGCCCGACCTCGCCGGATCCGATTCTATTTAACGGGTATTTAAAACCCAACTAATATTCCGAGATGCAATATGGCGTTCCAATGGGGGGAAAAGACACGACGAACGGGCAACATTCACACAAGCACATTTATTTTACACAGCACACATATACAGCCATGCAATCAATGCAGGTATTCAAAAACACGTATACAGGCAAACAATCATGCACGGGACGGGGGAAAAGACATGAGCAAGGTGAAAGCACTACGACCGTCAAAAACCAATCATCTAGTCACTTAACAGTTTTTACTTGCAGGACACGGCACCACCAACATTCATTCAAAAGGAAAGAAAAGGCCACCCCAAAGGCGAGGGCGCCAGACAGGGTCCGCAGACCTTTATGACCGAACGGACCCCACGAGACCGTTGCAGGTTACCTGCACCCTCGTGATGCGATGGTGGGCGAGCTCTCTCCGGCGATCTCCTCCCAGGTGCGCAGGCTGCGTGGCAGAGCTGCAAAGCGGCGCCTCCCGTCCGCGTCCCCCGTGCCACGCCCGGACTCCCCACCGACTGCAAGCTCCGATGACTCGACCCGAACCACCGAACCCAAGACTCTTCGAAGACCAAGACGACGAAGAAGAAGAAGCCCCACGCACCCACGAAAACCACCACACACCACCCGACCTGGCATTCTGCGCGCCCTTATATCCCCCCGTTCCAACGCCTCGCCCCTCCCCTTTTATCACTCCACCCACCTTCCAGCTCCTGCAGGAAGCTTCCAGAAAAGGGGGCGTGCCCTCTCGCCCCCCTCCCCGCGTGCCTCACGGGGGCCGAGAGAATAATTCTTGGCACAGGTCCAGGGAGATTCATTCCACCAAAATCAGGCCCCCACCTTCTTTCACCTTTGACCTCTGGCTGGAATCGGACTTCCCCCACACCAAAGCGCGGGAAAATCCGCGCGCCACCGATAGAGTTCTGGTTTGAGGCGATCGTGGTTGGTGAGGTTTGAGGCGATCGTGGTTGGTGAGGTTTGAGGTTCCCTTTTTCGTTCGACGGTTTTCAACTTGGCTTGTTGCTTGCATGGAGGTTTGTTCAAAGTAACAATAGAAAAAGAAAAACGGCTATCTCAAAGAGTCGCAGCCCGATGAATCACACAAATTCCCTTTAAACAAAGGTGGGGAACTATCTGCACATAAACTTAGCATCATAACTGATCTAAGGACCCTTTATGGTGTATTGCGAATTTCCACAGCCGTAACAGTATATATATATATATATATATATATATATATATATATATATATATATATATATGTATTTATATATATATATACATATATATATATATATATATATATTTATTGTCGATATTGAAACATGAGGAGTGCGATGAGCACTCACTCCGCTGATCGCCAATGGACAACAGTCCACACCAAAGCGTCACTTCCAACACAGAGGCTTAGGCCCGGTGACTGTCAAAGAGACAAAGATTATATGGCCATCAAACTGAACCACCGATCCCGATTTCGGGATTATTTGCCCTCATCAGGATGGTATACCGAAAAATATCTAACCAACGATGACCACATTCGTCGTTTAGACATCAAACGCACCTCCTTACTGGTATGGTGAGCTTCACCACGGATTATGTCTCACACGGTGAAACCGCATGATCCGCGCAGAACAACCATCCGTCTGCCACCCACACAATTGTTCCTGCGAATGCAAACCATTCAACCGACCAATAATCGCCCATACAAGATCACTTCCATTGTCCAAGACCAAAGAATTATAAAGTCCTTTGTGATCTCTTCAATTCTGCTGCCACAAACAATATCCCTTGTGGCTCCAGAAAAACTTTCACCCCTTGCTGGCATCCAGAAACTGAAGCCCTTTTGAAGGAGTATGAAACAACTGGAAACCCAGACACAGTCACACAACTTCTCTCATCTCTTGACTCTGTGCACCATCAAACATGGACTGAAACTTTATATAGTATAGATTTCACCCATTCCAGTAGGACAGTTTGGAACCTTCTCCGCCACCTTGGTGTTGCATGCCCACTCCAGCATCACTCACCGCAAATCACTGCAAATGCTGTGGCATCAAAGCTCCTCCAGAATCCCAAAGGTGTCATGTCCAAGCATTGTAGATCCAATGTGCGAGTATCCTTCCATAGCCACACTACCTACTACCCCGAGCTTGGCATCTCCAAACACCCTCCAAGATGTAGAAGGGGAAATCAAATTGACAAAGTCTGGGAAAGCAGCTGGCCAAGATGATATATACCCAGAATTCCTAAATAATCTCATGCATAAAGGTAAAGCTTTGTGTGCTTCCTTCTTTACTGCCATTCATCAGTCTGGCAATATTCCTTTGAGGTGGAGAGAAGCTAAGGCTATCTCCATGCACAACCCAGGGAAGCTGCTGGATGACTCTTCAACCGACCGACCAATATAATTACTTTACACATCATACCAGTTGTTTGAGCGCCCTCTGTTAAGCCATATCTTATCAACAGAGCTGTCATTCTTCTCAACCTCACCTTGTCCCTTACCTGGGGGATTAAAAGAGGCGATGACACGTACAAGTGTCTCAATCTTCATACCTAACTTTATTACAATGTACCACCCTCCGTATGGTGCACATTTAAAAAGCCAATTCTTAAGCTACATTTCCCTACTTAATCACATCGAGATGGGCTAATGACTCGGACACAGACACAGACATACTATTCTGTCCAGTTCTATCTGTTCCAAGGTCATATCTGCACCCCTACAAACACAACAATACCATCGAATTAGTGACGATATCTTTCGTGATGTGAATCATAATTGCCGTTAGCAGTTTTAGTGAAGTCTTCGTTGCGGATAATTGTTCATTTGAAGACTAAAGTTGAGCTTCTAAAGGAGCAACTCCACGTTGAACTGCTGTGAGGTTCTCGTGAAAATGTTTCTCTGAACTTCTCATATGATGTTGCAGACTGCAAGATCCAGGACAGGACACATTGGATAACAATGTTCATTGCAAGAAGCACTACGGAACCTGAACGAGTAAAATAAACATGACTTGCACAACAAACTACAGAGAAACCAATCGATGGAAAGCTAAGAAGAATTAATATGGGCATTGTTATCCCAACGTACCTTTCCAGAGACAGTGAAAGCTCATCACAGTGTGCCTTCTGCTTCAATCCTACACTCTGTGACAGAGCATGCTGCTTCACCTTGCCCTTCGCAATTGTGGGCAGTAATCTTTCCTCCTTCAATTGGAAATCAACTTCAATGAGGCGCACCTGACAACGACACACATTCTTTGGGCCATCCCGTCTTCAAACCGGTGAAATACATTCGTTTTACCCATTTACCTCAGAGCCACAGCAGTAATAAGGTTTACAGAATCAGAATTTTTAAAAAGTGATAAAGATCCAAACGTGGTTTTTAATTCTAATAATTTTTTGAGGTGTTAAAGTTTAAAAAAAAAAACGTTTTTGAGGTGTTAAAGATGGAACACTACTCCAATTATTATCCACAATTATTATTGTGACTAAAACGTCACTCGGTAGAACACATACCTACCTCAACCAGGCTGAACAGTTTACGTTTTGTATCCCACCAATTGCCTGGATCTGGATCCGGATCCGGATCTGGATCAAAACCGAATTGGCTTGTTCTTGTCACCTCACCAACTCATCCACCTCGTTTTGTCAAAATGCATCCATAACATTTTGAAATATATGCGATAGAGTAAATCATTTTTGGCACAATCACTCTATGATGAAGAATCACTTTTGAATTTTTTTTTTTTAATTCTTGTGTCAGGATGGAGAATGCAATACCAGATGTGAAGATTATGATTACCATGATGGATATGAGTATCCTCACAATGTACATGTAGTGAGTGAGTGATGCACAATATGTTAATGACCACTGATTGAAGAAAACTACACAACCGCAGGAGCAACAGATCTGTACGTATGTTCACGCATAAATATATACACTGATTCTGATATCATTAATGCATTGAATACATGTATCATTAAATGTGGGACTTGCAACTCGAGATAAAGGGGGCATGGAGCAGAGTTGCACTTGATTGATTAATTAATTATCGTTCAACAATGGCACTGAAAACAGCCTATCCCAGCTCTATTTTCCAGCTGAAGTGTATTTTCTCCCATTGTACTTCTCAGCCAGGTGTCTGGACATCTTACGACACCAAATGATATTTTACAAGTGTTGCTACTCACTGAGAGAGTAATCACGACTTGCACCACATTTTTTACAGTTGGAAACATGAGAGGGTCCAACGGTGGTGCACACCTTCTACATCGACATTTCCAACCTTTTCTCATTTCTGAGGTCGGTATGTTTTGGCCTATCGTAGCCAAGGAGTTAAAATAGATTCAGGACACAGCACAAAACATATGGGGCAAATGCCCCATGAGCAATGCCCCTGCACTATAGCGACTTAAACAAAATAAACACCATTTACACGACAAACCACAGATATACTAATCGAGGGAAGGCTGAGAAGAGTTATTATGGCCTTGTTAAGCCGAAGTACCTTTTCAGAGATTAGGAAGGCTCATCACCATGAGCCTTCTCTTGCGCAAATGCACTCTGTGCTCGGGAAAGTTCTTCAACGAGGAATTTATTTTTCTTCAATGTGATGACGTGCATTGACCTCTCTGTCTTCAATGTGATGACGTGCATTGACCTCTCTGTCGTGCATTGACCTCTCTGTCTTCAATGTGATGACGTGCATTGACCTCTCTCTCGTGCATTGACCTCTCTGTCTTCAATGTGATGACGTGCATTGACCTCTCTGTCTTCAATGTGATGATGTGCATTGACCTCTCTGTCTTCAATGTGATGATGTGCATTGACCTCTCTGTCTTCAATGTGATGATGTGCGTTGACCTCTCTGTCTTCAATGTGATGACGTGCATTGACCTCTCTGTCTTCAACTTTCCATCAAGTTTTTTTTCACAGCATCCTGCCATTCGGAACATGCAGAAACATGAGAGGGTCCAAGGCTGGTACACACCTTCTACGTCGAGATTTCCAACCTTTTCTCGTTTCTGAGGTCGGAATGTTTTGCACTATCGTAGCCAAGAAGTTAAAATAGATTCAGTGCATAGCACAAAACATATGGGGCATGTGCCCCATGAGCAAAGCCCCTGCACATGGTCACTTAAACAAAATAAACACCATTTACACGACAAACCACAGATAAACTAATTGATGGAAGCCTGAGAAGAGTTAATGTGGCCTTGTTAAGCCGAAGTACCTTTTCAGAGATTGGAAAACGCTCATCACCATAAGCCTTCTCTTGCGTAAATGCACTCTGTGTTCGGTCAAGTTCCTCAACGAGGCATTTACATGTCTTCTTTGTGATGCCGTGAATTAACCTCTCTTGCTTCAACTTTCCATCAAGTTTTTTTCACAGCATCCTGCCATTCGGAACATGCAGTCATCGGGTCACCCCCCATCGTCAAACCAGTGAGGTTCGTTTGTTTTACACATTTATATTCAAGCAACAACAGTAACACAAAAACTATTGTTCAACCAAGAATAACACACACACACACACACACACACACACACACACACACACACACACACACACACACACACACACACACACACACACACACACACACACACACACACACACACACACACACACACACACACACACACACACACACACACACACACACACTTCAGCAGCTCATAATCCCATGCATCGGAAGTCGTGCCCTGAGGTAACGCCTTTGCCACTGCCTATAATATACAGCTTTCCAAGAACTAAACACATTGGATTCTGCTTCGCTTTTGAGAGAGGAGTGTGTCAGATGCACTAAGACCCACAATTAAGGAGTAACCAAAATGGTCAACAAATCACATTGATTATAAAATCCACATTCATATTTTCAAGTGTTTGCTTGTTTGTTTGTGCATTTGTACGTTATTATTTCACAGCCGAACCATCGCATTTAGGGGCCCAAAATTTTGGAAGCTGGCACTTCAGAATATTGGCAAGGTTTGAAGCCACCACACATTCACCTTGACGTCCATTTTGAGGGCACCAAAGGCCGTTATATATGGTATAGTGGGATGTGGGGTCAGACAGTGCTGCTACCAGCCCAAAGGCAAAAGATAACCCTCATGAAGCCAATAACTCAAATAACTTTTAAATGTCCAACACGTCCCGATACTACCACCAGGAAAAGCTTGGCCAGCCGAGCAGCACCGAGTATTATATGCCCCACCTTCGCCAGCTCTCCCTCCCTTCTTCGTGCAGTTCCAGGTAGCCCCTGCTCGTGAACAATAAGATGGGTTCTCTTCTTCTTCTTCTTTTTCTTCTTCTTCTTCTTCTTCTTCTTCTTCTTCTTCTTCTTCTTCTTTTTTAACAGTCCCAATTATTCCCCCCCTTTGTGGGGTTGACCATGAAACGTTTTTCTTTTAGTTCAAGCCTTTTCAGGAACAGGCTGGCCAGGAATGGTGTCAGACTGAAGGGGATTTACACAGGAATTTATAATTTGTTCAGGATGCCAGAAGAGCTCATACACGTTACATGAAGGATGGAGATATCAAAAGGCCAAATGTAGTTTTAATTGAAATACAAGGAGATGAAGAAACAAAGGACAAATCAACACATGAAATAGGATTTCACCAAGGAAACCAGCCACCTGATTGGATGGGAATGTTAAACAGTATCCCATAATTGAATGCCCAACACCAAGTAAACTCTTCCTCATTTAGAGGATGGTGAAGTGGATTTGTACAACGTTCCTCTCTCAATGTGCAAGCATGCATGAAACCATGCAAATCACATGAGATGTTTAAACATTGCTCTGCTCTTAATAACCATAAGATGTCGTTTGAAGGATTATTTAGAAACATAGGTAAAGGGAAATAGTCATGATTGTTCCACTGATGAACCAGAAGGAGCTTCACGGAATCCAAGTAAAATAAAGAAAAAGGTGACTTACCTCAAACCTGCCCAGAGCTTCACTCTTGCAGATTAGTGCTTTCCTCCCATTTGTCAGCCCCATCATTTAACAAGTGGGCTTGGATAGAGTTATGTTCTTCCACCTTGTGCAGGTGACTATGGAGTTTGTGAATGGTCTTTCTTTGTTTCTGCCTTGGCATGAATTAAATCATCAGTTATCTACAGCTTTAAGAGCAAGGTGTTTGCTGCACATTACATTGAAAAATAAAATTCATGGTGTGCACCATCAGGATTTATGCATGTGAGATGTACATACTTTCACAACATATGTACATGAGTGACACATGTTTTTGCATGTGCGTACAGGAATAGGTATGAATGGATAATCATGATGTACTTGCTTGCATCCGTAAATAAGTGTATTAGGCCTCAAGCTGAGGCCTGAAATAGTGCCAAAATATGAGTTTCGTTCCGAACTCGTGGGACTACAATTTCTATGCATTTTTTTTATTGTATACAACATGCCTGGCCTTGTGTTAAAAGTTTAACTCTGAAATCCTGCCAGTTTCCGTGAACGACCACGTCAAACTAGGTCATGTAGTCAAAAAGGATTTTTAGCTCCGGTGCTGACTTTACAGCGTGGTATCTCAGTCAGGACATAAAAATCGGCTTCGGCATTTATGCGAGGCACCGACCTACCATGGTTCTGTGGCCCCATCAGTTTCGAAGGCTCTTACTTACGCACGCATCATACAGCGGAAATCTAAAAAATGTACTTTTGTCTTATGGACTGTAAAATTCAACGAATTCCTCCAAAATTAATCCAAAATATTTTTGAAACCATCAGAGATATTCTCTCGAAAATGGGTAAGCTTGGCATATGGAGGGGATACTGCTTATTGATGACGTTTCGTGGTTGTCTGCAAAACAATGGATGAAGGGGGCGACACTAAAAATGCCTCCAAATGCATATGGGGACCGCATCATGAATATAGCATAGTGAATATAGAGTAGGAGAGCTTGGTATTATGGTCGGCGGTATGAATCCGATGAATACATGATAATCCATTGATACAATAAATATCAATCCATAGATAATAATAAGGCACACACCTGAAGTAAATCATATGACAGTTTATTTCTGGACTCATCACCGTCGTGTCAATACGCAAGGATACAGGCTTCGATGTATGCGAAAATTCGGAATGTCCACGGGCTCAAGTAGCATTCTTTACGTCAAAACATTACAAAGTGAATGGAAAATGCCATATTTTCCATAGATTTACATGATAAATTTGGTCAGTGCGCTTTCTTGTCTCATTCGAGGCAAAACATTCCACCCCAACAGTTATTCATCAAGATATTCATCGTTGTCAATATCCACACCTCCATTCCCTTGTAAACGCTGTTGTATGATAGTCTCAGTGGAGTTCATGCAATTCTTACAACATAAATCGGTGCAAGACAAACCCGACTTACGACAGGAGCATAGCATACCTTCACAACGAGTTTTCAGACACTTGCAGCTTATTATTTCGAGAATACTCTGGAGCTGGGGGCTTCGTCATCCATTTGATGGAGAGGTGATCATTTAATAATGTCCATCAATGACCATCAGGGGATGGGGGATTGATCATTTGTTGCAGTGAGCGTCGAAAAACTGCAGCTTGGTATGAGGCCTGCTTCATGTGCTGAATTAAAGCATCCTTCATTGGAGGCATGCTTTGTTCGCATGGGGAGGACAAGGCAAGACAGAAGACTTTGTATCTCGCGTCATTGACTTCGGTGGATGTAGTCTGCCAATACAAATGACAGACGAATGTTTCCAGTCAGACAATCAATCATTCTGGCGGTATAAATTCTTGCCCAAGTTCAGTAAACTCCTCCGACGCTGTTATTATGGAAAATGCTTTACATTTGCCATTCCCGTAGAAGGCACTCGTTGAGTTGCAGCCAGTAAAGGTATGAAGGCCGATCAAAGCAGCGGACACTTCAGGCCCGAAGGCCGATACTACGTTCGTCAAATTTATGATGTGCGCCTTGTTCTTATCTCCGGTGGCAAAGTGCATTTTAGCAGAAATATCGTGGCTCACAGACAAGGCTATGGCTGCCGCATCAGTATCGGGACGGTGGATGACTACGCAGCTATGCGTATTACTTGCATGTTTGCAATGAAGTAAGATACGTGTGTCTCCCTCTTTGTGGTCACATTTTAGTTTGTCTATCACCTGGACCGACAGAACAGCATCATGGACATCCAATCGATGACACTCATTTCCTTGAGCGATGTAGATACTGATGTTGCCTCTGACTGTGCCAAAATCAGCACCCTGCCATTCAGTGACCAGAAACTCAACGAAGGCATCCTTGTTTTTCCTGTTTGCAAGGAACTTTTTCCATTGCGTTGGGGTTTTCTGGTGTTTGTTGTGAATGCAGAATGTCTGTTTCCCACCATCGCCATGACGCGTCCTCTCGGCATTTTTCACGCTGATAACTGGGTATGTATCGGTGACAAAGTCCACCCGATTGCATTTCAGCTTCTTCATCAGCTGGATGAGTCGAGCCAGGACAGCATCGGCGAGTTCACCAAAACTCGAAACTGCATGTCGCATGCTATGCACAAGGCCCATACCATCGATGATTAGGGCACCATCATCAGGCACTGTTGAGACTAAGTAGTCGTCGGAGCTTTCAATTGCATCAAGTAAGGCGGACTTCATTGTCTTTGCCAAGGAGCCATCAGCTGTCGCAAGTGGCAGCGAGACAGGAGACAGTGAATGGCACAGAATCTCACGCAGATCAATGTTCCTGTTCTGTGCAATAATAAGCAGTCTAGAAAATAACTGCTTGTCATTGCATAACATGATCTCCTTACCTGACTGTTTTTGTCTTCGATTTCCCCAGATCTGAAAATGTTTTCAGCTTCAATGCCTTGAGGGGTGCAGAGAAATCTACTGACGGATTTATCAGACTGTTGTCAACGAATTCGTACATGCTCCTCTCCCCAATCTCATTGGCTGATATCAGGTCATGTTGGACCTCACTGCTGGTCACAACACCTGAACTGATGCTTGTCAGTTCTGTAAGGTGGGAATCAAAGGGGTTATGCATAGACTCGATGACTGACACGATGTTTGCGACGGACTTTTCGTCGGCGATAATTCTGCTCTGGCTGAGTTCCTTCCTGACCTGACGGTCTGGAGAAGTATCAGTCATAGCTTCGCATTGGCGGACAATGACCGCCCGTTCATTTTGGCTCAGGATCCATCTTTGGACAGCACCACGATTCAAGGTAATTCCTGTCAACCCCCTGGTGTTTTTGAATCTCTGTTCAGAGTTTGCTCGATTGCCTGGTCACAAGCAATTGATGAGAACCCTGTGCCTGCCCGCTGAACGGTCCATTGACCACACGAGGTCATAGATTCGTGAACCTCTGGATGAGATAGGGGGAGAGTGACCATCTCCAGCCAATAAGCGGGCAGGTATCGAGCATAATTAAATCGATCGTACGAGAAAAATCAAGGGAGCTTGTGCCGTATAGCAGACACATGAAGATTCCAGTCGGACTCACGAGTTCCCCTGATGAATAATAACAGTAGCTGGACCATCTCGATGTACGACGACCAAAATGCAAACGTGGGATGCTCTTCACCTTGTCGCTGAACAAACGAATCGTAGGCAGATAACAATGTGGTGAATGCATCGCCAGACAGGCCGAGAAATTTCTCATTGGGAAAGACATCAGCAAAGTCGCCCACGATTGTGAGAACGTGTTGCTCTTCATCCTCCGACAAGGATTGGAGGAAAGCCTCGAAAGGTAGTCTCTCGAGCCCTTCGGCTAAGAGTTTGTGGGATCTCATGCTTCTATTATAGTGATGACCGCTCACTACGCCATTGATGGATCCCTCAGCTACAACTTCTGATTCGATCAGTATGTCTTTCATTCCGGCATCTGCAAATTGTTTTCCGATAATGGCTAGAAAGGCCATTGCTGTGTGGAATTCTCCAAGCCGGACTATAAACCGATTGGTCAAGGCCTCGTCTTTCCACCTGATCTGCTGGACCTTTGAATAAATGGCCAGGTCAAAAACGAGGATCATTTGCGGTAAATCCAGTCGATCGGACATTTCTCGACTCTTATTCAGAATTTCATTTGCGCTCGACATTTCGGGAGGCTAGGATTCTATGACAGGTAGGTAATGGATGGCTGACTTTTCCAACATTTCGTTCTTCTGAAGCTCAAGATGGAAGGCCGTCCATCCAGGAATTGTGGAAAGCGTGTCAGCTACTACCTTGGTCATACCGTATGCTGCTTCGATGACAGCGGCTGCTTTCAGAGTTCTTTTGTAGCAGTCGTCACAAATTAGTGTGCCCGCTTCCTGAGGAATATGGAGGGGCCCCTGTTTTTCTGAAAATGATAATCGTCAATTTGACTGATGGAAGGCTTCAGCGACCATAAGCCTTTCTTCAACGATTTCCTTTGAGAATGACTGGTGGCCTCACTAACACGCGCTTGTACCATTATACCGTTGGTATGATGCGTAGTACCTCACCCGGAAAGTGTTTCTTCCCCGAAATCAATGTTGTCCCATTCAAGAATAGTGTGCACGCTCTTTGCAAAGCCATGAGGAACAGAGTCATGTTCATTCACCAGTCAAAGTTCTGCCAGATTCGTTTTTAACCCAATGATTGTATCAACTGAAGCACTATGCCCGAGCTTATTGATGATAGACAGTAATCGAGAAGAACCAGTCAAATGACGAACGGTCATGCCTAGTGCGAGGGATTTGGGTGTCTGTGTCCGGCCCTGAGAAGCCAGGTAAATGATATCCTGGCAGATTGATGTCAATTTGACCTCAGCATTATTGTCAACCTGAACATAATTCGTGGTGATGGGATCATCGAACACACCAACAATCCATGCAAGAAGGTTATACAGTTCGATTGGAATAATACCTTTCGCAGAGGACAGCGTCAGATCATCGGCAGTAGGAGGCCATGGACAATCCATCACAGTTATTGGTTGTCGAATCGCATTCTTGATGATGAGCACCGCTTGATACAAGAGTCCTCAGTTCGTCTACTTCAGGTAAATGACTTGACGGTTTCTCGAGGGTTTCATCCACCAACGTGGAGTCTGCTTCGGAGGATGAATTGTCTGACTGTCCTGCGGATTCGTCCATGAGGTGATCCAAAACCGTTCCGGTCGAGAGAACGTCCACAAATACCAGCTGACTTTTGTTCCGCTTATTTGGCTGGTGGAATACAAGCTGTGGGTAGTCTTGCTGTAGCTTGAGCTTGGCCGACCTGTAGAAAACACCGAATACATTGACATGAAAGGGACATCAATTCGACCTACTTCTAAGCAAGGATCGGGACATTATTGTTTTCTATGTAGTCGCCAAAGGACACCCTGTTGATCCAACAAACAAAATGCACAGGAAGGCAAATCAAATCATGATCCAGCTACCTGAAGTCTGTGATACCAACTCCCTCTGCTTCAACGCATCTATCTATAATTCCAGCAATCTCTGTGTCTGTCTGTCTGTATGTGTGTCTGTCTGCGACTGCCGTTTCTCGACGACCACCAGTCCGATCTGATTGAAACTTGCCAGGAATATTGCCGGGGACTCGCGGATGTGCCTTTTCAAGGTTTGATATTAATCGGATGAGCGGTTCCCAAGTTACGGCCATTTTATTGCTTTTTTCAGTGTTGGATAGGTGTATATATCGCAGCTGAAGTGTCGTTCCACCTTATCATGCCATTTTCTCCCCCCAAAGATATCTCAGAATAATGATAACAGCATATTAATAATAATAATAATAATAATAATAAGAGCACAATAATTGGCAGTAATAAAAAGAATAACGTGATACAATGACCAATGTCTGTCGACCATTAATGACCTATATATTGTCTGTCAACCAATAATGACCAATAACGTCTGTCAACCAATGACAGGACACGGTGCTATGACGTCACAATGTTTTTTTTGTTTTTTTTTGCACGATTGACGTCACAATTCTTCTTCGTTTAGTATGACATCACAATCGACGCTGGGGACCTGAGTATGTGCCTTTTCAATGTTTGATATCGTTCTTCATCCGTTTCAGCTGTTTCCCAAGGTTTGAAAGCTGTTTTTTTCCCAAGGTTTGAATGAATTGTTGTGCTTGGTAGACATTTGTGATTACATTTACAGAGAGAGGGGCGAGAGTGGAGGGAGGAGAGAGAGGGGGGCAAGAGAGGGGGAGCAAGAGAGGGGAGTGAGAGGGGGGTGAGAGCGAGGGGGCGTCACAATTCAAGAGAGGGGAGAGAGGAGGGGCGAGAGAGGGGGGTGAGAGTGGGCGAGAGAGGGGGGGCGAGAGAGAGGGTGCGTCACAATTCTTTTACTTCTTCGTTTGATATGACGTCACAATTGACGCTGGGGACCTGAGTATGTTTCCCAAGTTATGGCCATTTATGATACGGTTGGTCCGATCTAATTGAAACAATGCCCCGATCCAGTCGTCGTTTATGAGAGCGAAGGAACGAAGCTGCACATACTGGCACGCACCTACGGGCCCGCATGGTGCTATGACGTCATGACAGGACACGGTGCTGTGACGTCATTCATGATGTCACAATTGTTATTTTTATTTTTTTGCACGATTGACGGCACAATTCTTCTTCTTCGTTTGATATGACGTCACAGTTGATGCTGCGGACCTGAGTATGTGCCTTTTCAAGGTTTGATATCGTTCTTCTTCATCCTTTTCAGCTGTTTCTCAAGTGTTTCCCAGGTTATGCCAGTGATGTCTTGGTCACGCACCTACGGGCACGCACCTTCGGACCCGCACTAGTTTTATGAATAAGGTGACAAGTTTCGTCATCCAGAACACTTCATGATTCTTGATCACTTGTTCTTCTACGACCGAACTGCAAAATGCTGCATAGGCTTTTGCATGCAGACCACTGAAATTAGAAAGCAAATGTAAAATGCAGGCAATTGTTAAAGTCACTGAAGAGGGACAGCGATCATGGCTGGCTCAGCCATCTGGTAGATGATGCTGTTATCATTACTTGGCTGGCACATGTGCTGGAGTGTTGCACACATTTCTTCCAGCAGGAAATTAGCCAGAAAAACACATCGCTGCATAAATTTCAATTCATGTTCTGGTACAAAAAAGTGAAGTCAGTGGTTACAAAAAAACGTACCTCTCAGCTGTACTGCTTTGAACTTTCATCGGGGTTTTCCACAAAATTTTACAGTAATCTTTGTAACATACTTTGTGGTATCTCTCTTCCAGGGCAACGCAGTCTTTCCCCCTGATGTGCAATAGGATGCCTTCATCATGTTTGAAAGTAGCGGCTTCCAGCAATTTCCCTGAAAACATCGATCAAATGAGTATCACAGTCTGTATTTTCCCTGATCATTCATTTCGGAATTCCAGTCTTCTATCAATTTCTTTAGAATATGTACTCACCTGCTGTTAGTTTCAGCTTGCATCAAGCTATCCTTTGTTGTTTTATGAGAGACTCTGATGTACCGGTCTGCCTTCTTACAAATAATGCACACTGCTGGTACGACATGTTTGGGTGTATGCAGGTCAGAACATGACCTCAATTTTTTCCGCGGACTTGGCCTGTGTACAGCAGACTGATGTTGCTGGCCTGTGTGTACTGAACCTGAATACTGAAGGGATCCCTCACTATCCAAACTCTGCTGCAGCTGCCTCTTCAGACATTGTTTGGAACTTAGTTCTATCAGTCTCTTGTTGATGAAGCGTTGATAACATGTAGGGTGAAATCCTGCCTCTGCAGGAACTCGACGTGAACCAGATGCTGGTGTCTGCTGGCAATATTGTGACACTCACCGTCCAATTGCAGCCACGTATGCAGGCATTCACGATATTTAATCCATCTAAGAGGCGTAAACGGCGAAGTTATGTCATTCACGACGTGTTCAAAGTGCATGAAGCACTTTAAACGCGATTTTCCCGAGGCCATGACTTAACATTCAGCGCGACATGGGCGGCGCCATTTTGTATATCATGTGACCCAAGCAAGTGTTCGGATTGGCCTAGATTCTAAATTAGTGCCTTTGATGCAAGACAAAATAGTGCGACATAAACGTGTGGAAAACTTTCAAATTGGCAGGATCTGTTAGTTAAACTTTTTGTATGTGCTACAACTCGCCACGTACTCAGATTACCAGTGCTTATTTTTTAGTCTCTGACCTCGGAGTGGGATTGAACGACACACGGTGTCAGCTTGAGGCCAAAACGTGTATTATTAAATATGGTACTTGCAACTCTAAATAAAGGGTGCGTGGAGTTGCACTTGATTGATTAATTATCGTTCAACAACTGCACTGGAAACAGCTTATCCCAGCTCCCCCTCCCCATAAAGCTTGAACTTCCAGCCACCACCTGCCGATGCGTTACGTAATGTTTGAATTGCCCTTTCTCTGCAGCTGTTCTGTCCTTTTTCTTCTTTTCCATTGGATTAGAATCCCGTCTAATCTTTGTCAGGGTCACATGGGCTTTCAATCGCTTCAATTTACTCATACCAAACTGGGTATACAGACCGGTGTCATCCGAATTATCTTCAAAATGGGTCCTGACAATGACACGTGAAGCAACTTGGCCGTGCCACTTTCCTCTGGTCAGTTTTTCCTTGGCTATCCATATTTTCCTCACAGCTGGATCATTTGAGAAAGCAGGCAAACTCACACCATCTTTGGTAGTATTTCTACAAGCAGCAACAATACATCTCGATGACCTTCTCAGTACTTTTTCGGGGTGGGGGGTGGCAGGGACTTTCACAGAGACTGTGAAAGCTCATCACGGCGTGCCTTCTGCTTCCATTCTTCACTCTGTGACAGAGCGTGCTGCTTCAGCTTGCCCTCCACAATTGTGCGCAACAATCTTTCATCCTTCAATTGCATGTCGACTTCATTCAATTGTGCCCCAAGCCTCCCCGCCCTCCCCTACTGGACGATTTTGGCGCGTAGAATCGCTCGTCGCCCTGCCATTGGCCAAAACGAGCGGCAAGTCCGTCAATTGGCCCACGGGCATGGTCACGTCACGTGGACCGCCCTTCTCACCGTCTCACTTCCTTGAACTCTGCCCACGTACGTGCTGACACGCACACAAGCAATGGCGTTGGTGGGAAGAAGCGAGATGAAGGTGAAGGTGATGTAGTCATTGTTGGTAGTGTAAAAATGTAAAAGAAAAAAACTCTAACTGTCAAAATAACTCCACAGCACATGAACATTTAATTACCCATTAGACACGGGAAAGGGAACTATCTATCCACATTTACTTATCGATATAACTGAGCGATAGGTCCTGTATGTTGAGTGCAGTAAACTTCCAGATTAAAAACAATATATCCAGACAATGTGTAAACATGGAGGATACACCTTGAGGGATGACATATCGATACAACATGAAAATGAAGATGTGCACACATGGATGGTATGCACCATGAATGATGTGCATCGATGAAGGATGTAAAAACATTGAGGATGTGCAGAACATGCATCGATAACATCTTGAAGCTGCTTGTTCTTCTGAACCAGTGCCTGTGAAGTGTTGCCGATGATGGCTTGATAATCTTTCAAAACCTCTTGAAGAAGTTGGTCCCGCATAGCCTCCATTTTCTCATCTTTCAAAAGAGGTGTGGGTTCCAGCTCGTTTATCTTGCACAGATATTTTAAATAAAAGGACTCCCCTGTGGATGATGTGATGTGGATAAAGGGATCTATGTTCATAAATATGTGAAGATAGACATGGATATATACATATGCATAAACAATGCACAAATGATGGAAAAATGTTATTGATAGAAATAGAAGAGGATCCTGTGGAGAGAGTCCGCTTTCAGCCTGTGGAGCTGAATAGAGATAGTGATCTCTCAACGGGGAGTCTGAGTCTTCTGCGTACCTTGAGCGATTTCGCTACTCGGCTCACTGTGCTGTACTGGGAAAAGCAAAAGAGAGGGGGGTTTGAAGTCCCACCCGAGCAATAAGAGAAGGGTTTAAATCACAGATCTCGCTGTATGATAAAGTGTTGTTGTGTGGATTGAATTTATGTGGTTTTATGATAAGTACTATAGTTGTTTATTAAAGAGCATTTAGAGCATTTATTGTTTTTTTGAGCATTGAAGTGTATACTATCTGGTATTTGTGACTTGTTAACCTGTTAACCTATTAACGGTTTGAAAGATGCGAAATACAGGTGGAAAAGTGATGAGAGTGGGTCTACCGAAGCAACCTGCCCCAGGCCGCGCAGAGGGACATGCGCGAGGTATATGTTTGATAAATATGGACCTGATTCTCTGAGAGACGTTGCAAATTGGTGCGTTTGGACTATGAATAGTAGATTACCTTTTCCTGAGAATGGTACTTTTGACTGTGATTGTTTAAATCATTTAAGGAAAGTGCTGGAGGAGAAAGGTAAGGACAAGAAGGCCTCAAGGCATGTACATTGGGGCATATAGGTGGATTGGATGGAGGAATGTCGTGACAGGGTCGAAAAGACGTGGCTGTTAAACCTGAAGGATCAGCTGGACCAATTAACCATGCAGATGCCAGTAAGACTGGAAAATAAATCAAAGAGGAGGCAGCGAGCGGCACCTGTCAGATTTGAGGATGAAGAAGAGGAGTCAGATAGGTGGCCAGATAGCATCGCTCCGATGGCGCAGTCGCTCGAGGACGAAGAAGCGGGGGCAGAGGGAGATGATGGCACAGGGCAGGAAGAGGCTCGACGAGGAGCCAGAAGAGTAATTAAAGAGGAGAGGAAGGAAGCCGAAACACAACACAGAGAGAAAGTTCCTCTTGGTGACAAGGTCGGAGTGCAAACTCGATCCAGAAAGGTAACGTTGGAGACCGCAAAGGAAGAAAATGAAGAGGCACTGATAGGTGCGATTCCATTGCGAGGTTACCCGGGAACTCGAGACGTGCAAGCAATATATCGGCCATGGGGTTCCGAGTTAAGGACCATTGCCAACGATATGCCGAAGGTGCGAGAGGATCCGAAAAAATTTCAGCGAGAGTTGCGTGTGATTGTGGAATGCCATAGGCCAACTTGTATGGATAGGAATATCTTGCTGAACTTAATTGTGCCGGAGGGGTTACTCCGACAACTGAAACAGATAGCGAGATGGACAAGTGAAACGCCCGGAAACAGAGATGAGCTCATAGAACATATTAACAAGCTCATTGAGTCGGTGACAGAGGTTGCACCACTCAAAACAGATTGGGGAAAATACAGGCATGCAAACAGCGCTCTGCCGAAGACCCGTTGGACTACTTAGAACGGTTACGGAATATGTATCAGCGTCACTCTGGATTAAAAGATGAGGAAGGTGTCCCGTTCGCTCATGCGTTCATGAACGGTTTGGCAGTCAAATTGCAGAACGAGATTAAGCGAGTGTGTATTGGCTGGGAATCAAAAGATGTCAAGGATTTAATGCCATATGTGACCCATTGCAGTTAATTGATAGAACGGCGTCATGATGAGACAGATGAGGCTACATTAATGCTGGCCCAGGTTAAGGGGCAAGGTGAATGGACCTGTGGGAGAAATGCGAGGTATAATGCGCACTACCGATGGCTGAACCATAACCGTGGCCGACCACAACATAGAGACCTGCGCAGAGAGGTCTGTCGTGCGTGTGGGAAACCAGGTCACTGGGCCAGGGGGTGCTGGAACAGCAGGAATGGTCGAACTTGTGGTACGAACAGACCGGTAGGGGAGAGGCGAGCGGTACAACCAAACAGAGATAGAGGTGCATATCCCCATCAGCAGGATGGATGGGGAACACAGGATGAGCAAGCTGGCTCATTTCAACCTCCTCCACCACAGTCCTCATTTCCACCCCTCCACCGCAGATTGCTTTTCCACCTCCTCCACCGCAGCCCTCATTTCAACCCCATAACTCCCATTCATCAACCCCATTCAAAACCACGTGACGAACCGAAATTGACTTTGAAAATTGAAGGCCGGGAGATTCCTTTCTTGGTGGACACGGGAGCGACAAAGTCGGTACTCAGAAAAAGTGACTTCGCACCTTTATCGCGAGAACGAGTAAAGGTAGTGGGGATGTCAGACGTTGCTATGGCGATCCCACTATCTGAACAACTACAGGTAGAGATTGGACCTTTGTCGGCGCAACATGCATTTTTGATGGCAACTGATATGCCAATTAATCTGTTGGGAAGAGATCTATTATGTAAGCTGAACTGCACAGTGAAATGTACCTCTGAGGGAGTGTATTTGCATATACCTCACGAATCGCATATAACTATGCTGAATTTATTGCAGGAAAATACAGAGAATCTTGTATTGTGAAGTGGGCTGTGACGGATTGTGAAGCATCTAACCATTTGCAGGTATATGTGTCCAATTTGAAGAGGAGCGTACCCGAGGTGTGCGACTGGGTAAGTCAACATCACATCGACACGGTCAGGGTGCAGACTCGATTACATTGCATTGCAGATTGCGACGTTAAGGGAAAAGATAACGTCTATGCGAGGGAAACAAATTCGAAATTACACCAGGCTTTTGACATAACATTTGGGACAATGTGGATTGGGAAGCAAGGTATTGGCCTGGAGGTGCATCTGACACAGGAACAATTAAAATTGTGGAACCAACCGTCCAGTATTACACCGCATGTTACCTTAACGATTGCAAGAGGTTACTAAACAACGGACATAGGGCACATGGTAACCTGTTTGAAAAAGGCATCACAAGCGACTGATGGGGTCTCGCCAAGTGAACGGACTATGGAGGATTGAAGCAGATGGATATTGTTGGTCAGAGTGTCGAGGGACTGTGAAAGCCATGTTCGAGATGGCTAATCTCTCTAAAATAAATGGGTCAGGAAAATTACCTGAATTACTGGAGCAAGTCCCGACTTGTCTGTGGGAAACACATGCTAACAATTTGGGGCGAATTAGAGGCATGCACCCAGTCAAAATCAATATAGATACATCAAAGAAACTGTCTCGAAAACTGCAATACCCATTGCATCCAGAAGTGGAAGCAGGGATAGCTCCCGTAGTGGAAACGCTATTGAAGCAAGGAATAATTATTCCCACAGTCAGCCAATACAATGTAATACGCCGATTTTACCCGTGCTAAAACCTGGAAAGTCGACGTGGAGGTTTGTACAGGATTTGAGGGCAGTAAATGAGACTGTGATTCTGGCCTATCCCGTCATTGCAAATCCAGCTACTATTCCAGCAAGCATTCCAAGTAATACTACCCATTATAGTGTGGTGGATCTTTGTTCAGCTTTTTTTTAGTATACCGATAGCCCCTGAAGCACAATTCCTTTTTGCGTTCACGTATAAAGGAAGACAATATACTTGGACTGTACTTCCACAAGGTTACACCGAAAGACCGACTCTCTTTTCCCGAGCTTTAAAAGACGACTTGGATGACGTAGTTTTTCCTCGTGGATCCACACTGATCCAATATGTTGACGACCTGCTCGTCTGTTCAGCGTCGAAAGAGGCGTGTGAGCGAGATACTTTGACACTGTTGGGAGCCTTAGCAAGAAAGGGACACAAAGCATTCAGAACCAAATTGCAGATTTGCCAGGAGGAAGTAAAATATTTGGGCCATATTTTGAAGGGAGATACCAGATGTATCTCCCTGGAACAAATTTCTGCAATATTGAAACTGCCCAAGCCAACTACCGCGAAACAGATGAGGCCTTTTCTGGGGACAACAGGCTGTTGCAGGCAGTGGCTACCTGACTATGCGGCCTTAGTGCGCCCCCTGCTGGAAATTGGTTCGGCGAACGCGCCCAATCCGCTGACATGGACACAAGAAGCAGACGAGGCTTTTGTAACGTTGAAGCAAGCTCTATCTTCTGCTCCAGCTTTGGGTATACCAAACTATGAAAAACCTTTCCATCTGTACGCAAATGAGAGTCGGGGGTTTGCACAGTCGGTGCTGACACAGAGGTAGGGGAATAAATTAAGGCCTGTCGCCTATTACAGTACTAAATTGGATCCGGTAGTGCAAGGATTCCCATCCTGTTTAAGGGCAGTGGCAGCCGCTTCGCTCGCGGTGCAGGCGATAGAACCACTTCTCGCGGGACACACTTTGATTCTCATGGTGCCGCACGCAGTCACCGCTGTACTGTTAAAAACAAAAACACAACACTTGTCGGCTTCGCGGGCGACGACATACGAACTCTCACTCACAGCGCCACCAAACATTATGAGTAAAAGGTGCCCACCGTTGAATCTTGCTAGTTTGCTGCCAGTAGAATTGGATGGAGATCCTCACGATTGTGAGGAGGTAATCGTACACACGTGTCTGCCGCGTCCTGATTTGAGAGACATTCCAATCCAAAATTCTGAATCGATTTTATATGTCGACGGTTCGTCGTCCCGTGCACCAGATGGATTGCTATTAACAGGCTATGCCGTTTGCTCTGATCACAAAGTAATCGAAAAGGGAAGATTGGCTGTGAGCTGCTCCGCGCAGCAAGCAGAACTGTTCGCCCTCACTCGTGCATGCCACCGAGCCAAAGGCCAAATAGTGACAATTTACACTGATTCAGGCTATGCCTTTGGCGCTGTACATGAATTCGGAGCTCTCTGGCACGAAAGGGGGTTTATAACATCATTAGGTGCACGGGTGAAGAATGGAACATGAATTACGAATCTGCTGGAGGCGATACTTCTGCCTCACCAAATTGCAGTGGTTGAATGTGATGCCCACACGGGAGGATCTGATGATGTCTCACGGGGAAATGCGAGGGCAGATGTAGCTGCAAAAGCCGCTGCCGCCACTGAAGCTCTATTGGTATTACAATGTGTATTGACACAAGTGGCAACGCCAACCCTTGACGATGTAAACACCCTGCAAACAGCTGTTAGTGCTAGAGAACGAAATTTGTGGATAATGGCTGGATGTGAATTTGATAATGAATCCAAACTATGGAGATCACCTGATGGGCGAGTGGTGGCACCAAAAGCTCTGCTACCCTGGCTCGCATGGTTGGCACATGGGGCAGGGCATACCAGCAAGGGGGGCATGAGTACTTCAATTGGGAGACAGTGGTTTGCCCTGGGGTTTAGTCCAATTGCAGAACAGTATTGTAGGACCTGTCACATTTGCCAAGAACATAACCCTACAAGGGGGTGCAGATGGCCCCAGGTGGCCATCCAGGTCCATACGGGCCATTCATTCTTGTCCAGATTGATTCCATCCAGTTACCAAAGTGCTGTGGCTTTGAATTTGCTTTAGTCATCGTACATTTGTTCACTAAGTGGGTTGAGGCTTACCCTTGCAGGAGAGCAGATGCCATTACTGTGGTTAAACTGTTGATGAAGGATTTCATCTGTAGGTTTGGGATACCTTGTAGGATCTCCAGTGACCAAGGAACTCATTTCACAGCCGAGGTGGTGAAGGAAATGTGTCGGGTTTTGCAAATCAAGCAGCATCTCGACTGCGCTTACCATCCGCAATCTGCGGGGACAGTGGAGAGGCAGAATGGATTTCTAAAGAATAAACTGGCCAAGATTTGTGAACAGACTGGATTGAAATGGCCAGATGCTCTGCCCATTGCTCTCATGACTATGAGATCTACCGCAAATTGGAAAACTGGCTTATCTCCGCATGAGATTCCGATGGGAAGACCTATGAGATTACCGAACTCACCTCTACTAACTGTAAAAGACATGAACGTGCAGCAAATGGACAACACGTTGCTAGCGTTCTGTCTCACTGAATCATGCTGTAAGGACTTTTTATGCGCAAGTGAAGCAAGCATTACCTGAACCTGCGACGTCTGATCATCACAACTTCAAACCCGGAAACCTTGTTTGTGTGAAGATTTAAAAAGAAAGAACTCTCTTCAAGCACGTTGGTGTGGGCCGTTTCTAATACTGCTAACTACCCATACAGCCGTGAAGTGTAAAGGGAGAGCAACATGGATCCATGCCACACACTTCAAGCTGGCACACGGCCAAAAGGAGCCCGAGGAGAACACTGCTTCCTGATAACATTGATGATCCGTTTCATTGCAGGATTATTTATGCTACTGGGTGCAGGTTGTACAATGTGGACTTGGTCTGTGAGGCCGATAAGTACTATTTGTGATCAACGTTATTTGCATGTTCCTTGGCCATGGGCCTGTCACACTGCCCACCAAACTAACCACATGGCACCCGGAGACCGAAGAAGCTTAACGGGTAGAGTGGGTGTAAATAAGGGTTCACCACAGGGAATAAATACTTATCTGGCTCTTTCTAGTAAACACACTAAGGCTTTTAATAAAACTAATTGCTGGGTCTGTACTAAAATACCTCATTCAGTTACTGGAATACCTCTGTTGGCAATACCATTCAATCCGAGTGAGTGGTGTGGGTACTGGGCAAAGGAAAAGAAATGAGATAGACAGGATAATAACACTGACGACCATATCATTACTAATACAAATGGAAATTGCCTACGACAACGGAACTTTAGTAACTGGTTTTGGCCAAGTTTTAATTTGAGTAAGATGCCTCCACATTTTATGGTTAGCTGCTTCGCTTGAATCATTGGCAAATAAAACTGCCCTCGGCATGGTTGACATCAACTCGGAGGTGGTCGCCCTGGGCGCAGTCGCAATGCAAAATCGGTTTGCCCTTGACCTCATCCTCGCGGCTCAAGGAGGGACGTGTGCTGTAATTAACTCTGAGTGTTGTACCTATATCCCCGATAACTCGGAGCAAATCACAAACAGCTGACAAGATTAAGCAGGAAGGAGCCAAATTTCACAATTATTTTATGAAAGATGGGCTTTATTCCTGGTTTGAAGGGATTTTTGGAGGCTTGGGGACTACTCTATTACACTGGATCTTTGTGGGATTATTATGGATTATCATTGTTGTGGTGCTTGTTAGATGCGCAACAATTACATTGCCTGCATTGATTGTTTCTTGTCGAAAGAGGAATACTGCTACAAAAGTAATGGTGTTCCAACCACCATCTTCCTATTTAGGTGTTGAAATTGAGTCCTATGACTCTTATGAGATAGAACCTGAAATTGGAAATCCATAAGTCAACGCAATGAGTGTGTTCAATGTTTACGGAATTGTCCTTCCACTTTTGCCCATCTGCTCTGTTCCCGAAATAGGTGTGTTGAAAATCAGCCATGCAGCCCAAAGTGGAAGCCTTGTCTTTATCAGCCTACGGGCCAACTTGAGCCTCGACCAGGTCCAGAAGCTGTACAATCACCTGAAGCCACCTGGCTTGAGGGACAGGAAAGGCTGTAGGGACTGAGCTCTACGATGTGAGCTGAGGGGGTGACTACCCGGGAAGATGGGCACACTCGGGCGCGAGGAAAATGTATTTCCAAGTGACAGAATCGTTAACCTTAAGGTGTGTTGCCTTTCAGGCAACAAGGGGGGAGTTGTTGGGGAATATTCCTCCTTTAGAAAAGAAACCTTTGCTGTTTGTCTCACTGGGTTGAAGTCATATACTTTTTGCCTACTATAATCATTTTTTTTAATTGTCAAACCTATAACCTAAATGTCTTATCCTGTATTCCTTTGTCCTGCTTCTGGACTTTTGTTTAATTCTCTCCAAGTCCAAGGTGACCTGCTTTATAACACTGCAACTCTTGCTATTAATTATGTCATTCGCTATCCAGTTAGTGGACACATTGCATTTTTTTTGTCTTCTTTTACCTATATGCCATAGCCCTCTCCACTCTCCCAATGTATGTGTATATATATATATATATATATATATATATATATATATATATATATATATATATATATATATATATATATATATATATATATATATATATATATATATGTATGTATCTGTATATATATGTATGTATCTGTATATATATATATATATATATATATATATATATATATATATATATATATATATATATATATATATATATATATATATGTGTATATATATATATGTGTATATATATGTATGTATATATATATATGTATGTATATATATATGTATGTATATATATATGTATGTATATATATATGTATGTATATATATATGTATGTATATATATATATGTATGTATATATATATGTATGTATATATATATGTATATATATATATATATATGTATATATATATATATATATATGTATGTATATATATATATATGTATGTATGTATGTATGTATGTATATGTATGAATATAATGTATGTATATGTATATATATATAATGTATGTATATGTATATATATAATGTATGTATATGTATATATATAATGTATGTATGTATATGTATATATATAATGTATGTATGTATGTATGTATGTATATATATGTATGTATGTATGTATGTATATATATATATATATATATATATATATATATATATATATATATATATATATATATATGTATGTATGTATATATATATATAATATGTATATCAGTGAGAAATTCATTGTGGGAGGCGGGTGAAATTCATTGTGGATGCTGACATCTGAGTGTTTTGAACTCACAAGTTAAAATAAATTTTCTCTGAAGGAAAGTACTCATTGTTGTGGACAGTGAATTAATCAGTGTCTGTCACATTTGAGTAACAGGATTTTACATTCGAGTCGGTTAAAATGTAAAAAATAAATTCCACAATAACTACAGAATTCTACAACGATCACAACGAAACTTCAGAATTCTTCAACAAAATGTATAACTTGAAATACCTGGTCATCTGAACAATGTGTAAATATAGAGGATACACCTTAACGAATAACATGTATCTGGAGAATGTGCAAACATGGAGAATAGACCTTGAGAATGTGTAAACATGGAGGATACACCTTGAGGGATGACACATCTCAACACAACATGTTAATGCAGATGTGCACACATGGATGGTATGCATCGATGAATGTTGTGCATCGATGAAGGATGTAAAACATTGATGATGTTAAAACATTAATGATGTGTAGTACATACATCGATAACATCTTAAAGCTGTTTGTTCTTCTGAACCAGCAGCTGTGAAGTGTTGCCGATGATGGCTTGATAATCTTTCAAAACCTCTTTAAGAAGTTGGTCCCGCATAGCCTCCATTTCCTCATCTTTCAAAAGAGGTGTGGGTTCCAGCACGTTTATCTTGCACAGATATTTTAAATAAAAGGACTCCCCTGTGGAAGTGGATGATGTGATGTGGATAAAGGGATCTATGTTCATAAATATGTGAAGATAGACATGGATATATACATATGCATAAACAATGCACAAATGATACATACATACATGAATGGATGACAAACAGATATTGATGAAAACACGTACAACTTGAAATACCTGGTCACCTGAACAATGTGTAAATATAGAGGATACACCTTAACGAATAACATGTATCTGGAGAATGTGTAAACATGGAGAATACACCTTCAGAATGTGTAAACATGCAGGATACACCTTGAAAATATGTAAACATGGAGAATACACCTTGAGAATGTGTAAACATGGAGGATACACCTTGAAAATGTGTAAACATGGAGGAGACACCTTGAGGGATGACACATCTCAACACAACATGTTAATGGAGATGTGCACACATGGATGGTATGCAGCCATGAATGTTGTGCATCGATGAAGGATGTAAAAATATTGATGATGTTAAAACATTAATGATGTGCAAGTACATACATCGATAACATCTTGAAGCTGCTTGTTCTTCTGAAACAGAGCCTTGGTCCAGTTTTTCCAACATGGCTGCCACACCATGTGACATACAACATCATAATTATTAAGACATTCTACATGAGTAGTCGCACCAATGGTGAAAACTTTGTCTTAATTGCAGAAGCGGTTGCAGAGAAAAAACACGTAAGTTCTGTGTGGACAGACAGACACACCAAATGCAACACCCTTCTCCAGCGACGGTAACAAGTACCACCAACCTTTTAAAACACCTCAAATGGTAGTTGATCCATCGTGAATAAAAGAGAAGTTAATGCTGACGGTTACGAATAGGATCACCTTGCGTGGACCAATTGCCGGATTTATTGGCGCATGCGCACACACGAACAGACCAGAGGAATACAGCCAATCAAACAAGCATAGAATTCACAATATCATTACATCTCTCCTTTCAGTATGAAGAGAAAGACTAAAAATAGCAAAAGCAGGTTTATGTTCTATAAAAATGAAAAAAAACAAACTTTATAAATAACCAGCTATACTCAAAAGCCAAGCTATATGATTATGATAGAACGTAGTCCTTCAGCCTTTGAGGTAAGGCCCTGGCATGCTATGATCTGCGGCTCAGAGGTTGAGGAAATTGGGAGTTCTCAACACTTGAAGGTGGTGTTGGTGCCATGTCCACGGTGCTCTGAACTTCCTCCAGAAGAATGTTTAATTCGACAACGTCCGGAAGTGGGAGAATGGTCACTGGCTCAGATGGAGATTTCCGCAGGTGTCGCCTGATGTGGAGGTAGGATCTACCGTTGGCCATACGATCTTGGTGCGGAAAGTTTGCTGGATATGATGACAGGTACCCAGCCCTGTCTGGTCTTGACATGGGCAGCATCACCTACTTGGAGCTCCACAAGAGGTTTTGCCCCTCTATCATAGAATTTGGTGTCCTGCCTCTGATGGTCCCAGAGCTGCTGACAAGCATCTGATATGATAACTGGCTCGATGCTTATCCTGCAGCAGGTAATTTATCCCTTAGCCTCCTGTTCATCAAGAGTTGAGCTGGAGAGAGTTTCATTCCGCGAATAGGAGAGTTGCGGTAGGCAAGGATTGCTCGTTGAATGTCAGTACCATCTTCATGTGCCTTTCACAAAGTCTGTTTCACTGGCTGAATCGCACTCTCAGCTTGACCATTGGATTTGCGGATATGTTGGGGACGAGTTTGTGAAAATTATGCTCCATTCGTTTCCAAAGTCCTTAATTTCTGTGCTACCAAAGGGAATATTGTCGGCAAATACCTCTTCCGGTATGCCATGGCAGGAAAAGTTTGCTTTCATTGCTGAGCTGTAAGGCCGTTTAGCTGTGACATCTCAGAAAATTTTGAGTAGTCCATCAGGATGAGATGATCTTTTCCACTGAAGTGAAATATATCGGCACTCAGCTTCTGCCATGGGCGATCAAGGACGCTGTGCCGGATTAGTGGCTCTTTCTGATGAGCAGGCCGAAAACTGGCACAGACCCCACACTCAGCAACATATTATTCTATGTCTCTTGACATACCTGGCCAGTACAAAATGGGTCTAGCCCACGCCTTGCACTTTCCTGCTCCTCGATGCCCTTCGTGAATTGGAGTCAGCATGTCCTGTTGCATTGCGGCTGGAACGATGATCCGCTTGCCACAGAACAGCAAACCTTCAGACTGATGGACGTTCTCCCGAACAGGCCAGAACGGTTTCACCATCATAAACACTCTGGCTGGATGTGCAGGCCAGCCTTGTGTGACGGTTGTGCTGAGCTGTTGAAGCACTGGATCTAGTGATGCTTCACGTTGCAGTACCTTCATTTTGCTAGTGCTGACTGGAAGCTCAGTGACCAATTGATGTAGGCGAAGGTGTACGTCGTCTTCCGGCATCTGATCGTGTTGTGGCAAGCTCGATGGCGCTCTGGGGAGTGTATCTGTGATGCATAGATACTTTCCTGGGATGTATTACACCGACACTGTATCGGAAAAAGTGAAGCATCATGAGCTGAAGTCTGAGTGAGAGCAGGTGCAGTGGCTTCTTGACAATAGCCACCAGTGGCTCGTAGTCGGTGTGTTCGGTCGTGTAAAACGCGTAGATGTACTGATGAAAACGCTCTGCTCCGAATACGATTCCAAGAAGCTCCTTCAATATCTGGATGTAGTTATGTTCAGCAGGTGTTAGAGACCAAGAGGCATATGCTACAGGATGCCCATCCTGTAGCAGGCACGCATCCATCCCAGCTGAAGATGCATCAGTTTGAAGGACTGATAGCTTTGCGGGGTCAAACAATTTCAACACTGGGTGCTTGGCAATTGAGGATTTTAACAGCTGGTGCACCGCATCATGCTCTCCATGACATTCTCTGGCTGCATCTTTCTTTAGCGGCTGACGCAATGGTGTTGTGATGGTCGTGTGGAAGAAAAATAATAATGTTCATGTACTCTCAATTATAATTGTTGGTGGTGCTTTATAAATCTAATTTTTATGCTGTTGTCGAATTGGCTGTGAGTTATGTTTCCCTTTACCCAAGAGTCTTTTGACTTAAATATTGATAAAAGGAATGTCTTACTCTGAAACAAGGTGACCTGGTTGATATCACTGCAACTTTTGCCATGATTATGTCATTCTCTTTCACCCAGTAGGCACATATTGCAGTTTGAGTTATTTTGCCTCATGCTTATCAGCTTACCCTGTAGTTCTCCCCTCCCATTCTTTGGAATGTCAAGTTGTGTATAAGAAGAATCGCTTCGGGCTTATGTTTCAGTGAAGTCCATTCTTATGTTTCAGTGAATCATTCAATGTTCTTCCTCCGTATATACGAAATTAAAGATTCTCCTATGGTATGCTGATCCAACTTGTGGAAATTGAATTGTTTTCCACCACAGTCGACATGTTGGGTATGAACCGACCGAGGTAGTTAACCACACCCAGAACTTGCTGCAACCCCAGACGTGGATTGACTGCTCGCAGGGGCAGGTGTGGGGGTGTTGGTGGGGGGGGGGGGTGGTGCAGGGAGTGTGCACCTCCCCCTCAAGCCTTTCCACAAACTGAATTTTTACCCCCAACTTTTATCTCAAAATGATGGAAAAAAACCCAGTTCTCATTTCCATTTTGACAGCACATTCAGGACCTCAATCGATGCAGAACTCAGCACATGATTCAATCTATCCGCCTTCAATCCATCCGCTCTCTTTGCCATTCTCTCTTTGTCCGTCCGCACCAAGTGTCCAGCTCTCTTCAGCCGGATTTTTTTTTTATCAATCTCCCCCTCAAGTTCATCTCCAAACCACTTTCCCTCCTTAGTTGGCATCCATCCTCCTATCCACACTCTTCACTCCCACAATCCTCCAAATACCCAATTGTTCTCTTTGTACATACTAGTGCGGGCACTTAGGTGCGTGCCCGTAGATGCGTGCCTGTAGGTGCAGCTTTGTTCCTTCGCTCTCGTAAACGATGACTGGATTGGGGCATTGTTTCAATTAGATCAGACCAACCGTATCATAAATGACCAGAATTTGGGAAACCTGGGAAACAGCTGAAACGGATGAAGATCGATATCAAACCTTAAAAAGGCACATACTCAGGTCGCCAGTGTCAATTGTGACGTCATATCAAACGAAGAAGAACAATTGTGATGTCAATCGTGCAAAAAAAAAGAAAAAAGAGGATTTGTGACGTCATTCGTGATGCCATAGCACCGTGTCCTGTCATTGGTTGGCAAATAAATGGCCGTAACTTAGGAACCGCTTGTCGGATTAATATCAAACCTTGAAAAGGCACATCCACAGGACCCCAGCAATATACGTGGCAAGTTTCAATTGGATCGGTCCAGTGGTTGTCGAGAAACGGCTGTCGCAGACATATATATATACACACACACACACACACACACACACACACACACACGCACGCACGCACGCACGCACGCACGCACGCACACACACACACACACACACACACACACACACACACACACTCTGCTGTAATTATAGATATATTAATTAATCATGGCGAGTAGACCAGGTTCGTTTTCGTGGTGTTTGGAACCCTTTGTAATAATATTGTGAGAGGAATTAACACAAACAATTCTCCTCGCTGTTTTATTTATTATATGGATCGAAGAACAGTTGGAATAAACGTTCATTGGGGCGAAAATAAAATCCCTTCACTTGGTTTTAAGTTCGTAATAAAACCCTCGATCTCCACTCGGATTCAGGAATCACGACATGAAAAAAATAAATAACTCGTGAAACGTCTGTGGTAAAAAAACCCCCTAAAATCCGAGACCCCCAAGTAGGGGTGAACAACTGAAACGATGATGTAAAATCGACAACCACGTCGTGTGAGAGACGTTCCGGGAAAATGAAGCTTCGCCGGATATAACTCCAAAATTGGCGGGAACTGGAATCCAGGTCTTCACAAGGCCACGTTCCTCCAGTCTCCGCCCTTTTCGTGTTTATCCGAGTGATGACGTCATTCACACTCGATGAAGATCGGCCGATAAATGAAATAAATCTCCTTTTCTCCTTTCGAAACCAGGTCAGAGTGGAAAAAGTACCGAGAAATAAAAACGGTAAACAGTCACGTGACTATTGGAACGGTGTAGCAGGCGGTGGGAGACAAAATATTAATGGGTCAAAGATTAATAAACGTTTGCGATTCAAAGTAATGGTAAGCAAAGGAGTCCTGGTTACCATGGTGACTAAATATGTACATTTATATACTTAATTTGGAAAAGTTTGTTCGTTGTTCGATTGTTCAACAAACGTGTTTATTCCCATTGTCACCATGACAACGGCAGCGCGGTGAAGTAGTCGGTGGAACGTTCGTTGTTCATTGTTCATTGGGGATCTGAAGGAGAAGCATCGTTCGTGATGGACTCGCTTGAAGAGAAAGAAATGATCAACCCGGAGGATCTTGAACGAGAGAATGACAAGTGGCTGGAGGAGCCGACGGAGGAGTTCGACAAGATGGTGTTGAATCCGCGACATGAACTCGGACAGCCGGACAAACCCTCAAACGGAAAGACAAAGGACCCCGTCCGTATGCAGGGTATGTGTGTCCTCCTTGATTTGTACAATGTCCTCCGTACGGAGCACGGACTGGTGAATGTAAATCGAGTGAGGAGGGAATCCCCGTTTTGTTTCCACAGAGAAGGTTCCGTTTTAATCCCTTCGGTTAAAGTTAACAACTTATCAAACACGGAGTGGGGAATCCGCCATTTTACCCACGAACAACAGGAGTTTCCCCAAGTTCGTTTTGTGTCTGTAATGAATTGTGAAGATCTTCCCGACGTCGATGTCGACACGAAGCGATTGAAGAGATGTTTCTGTGTCTCGTCGAGAATCTCTCCACACCTGGGGGGTCGGAAGTGGGACCCTTTTTTGTCCCAAGACTTTCGGCGATCGATTGGAAATGTCTGGCGATCGATTGGAGGTGATTTGGGCAATAATTAACCTCCGTCATCGAAGATGGATGGAGGTTACTGTTTTCACCCCTTTCTGTTTGTTTGTTTGTTTGTTTGTGAACAGTATTACGGAAAAACTCCTCGACGGATTTAGACGAAACTTGGTGGGGGCGTTAGGTCTGGTCCAAGGATCATGACATTAGATTATGGACTTGGTCCAAAATCCAATATGGCCGCTATGGCGACCAATTTGAAAAAATATTTGAATTTTTTTTTTTTGCATTTCTACATGTTTTAAGTGATTTCCAACCCCCCCCCAAAAAAAAATTGTTAGAGGAAAAAAAAAAATTTGCAACTTTTTTTCAACAAAATTTCGATTTCTTTTTTTGCATTTCTACATGTTTTAAGTGATTTCCAACACCCCCCCCCCAAAAAAAATTGTTGGAGAAAAAAAAATTTTGCAAATTTTTTTCAACAAAATTTCGAATTTTTTCTTTTCCATTTCTACATGTTATAAGTGATTTCCAACAAGAAACATGCCAAAATTATAATTGCGGCTAATTTTGGAACTTCAGGTGGATATACCCACGTAAAATCAATTTCTGTCTCAAGGAATCTAGTTATGACGAATGAACTGAGTATGTAAAAGGGAAAGTTGCAAACTATAACTCTGTGAGCACTGTTGACGTCAAATTGAATGAATGGGATATCAGGTTCACGTGAGTGACCTAGCAGTATTGGCGGCGGTGGTTTTGCACTCTACCGAGTGCTCCCCCTCTTGTTCGTCATTGATTTCGGCGATCGGTTAGCCATGTCTGGTTATCGATTGGAGGTGATCTGTGTAATAATTAATAATTGATTTCAAGGATCTATTGGCCATTTCTGGTTATCGATTGGAGGTGATCTGTGTAATAATTAATAATTGATTTCAACGATCTATTGGCCACGTCTGGTTATCGATTGGAGGTGATCTGTGTAATAATTAATAATTGATTTCAACGATCTATTGGCCATGTCTGGTTATCGATTGGAGTTGATCTGTGTAATAATTAATAATTCATTTCAACCATCTGTTTGGCATGTCTGTTTATCGATTGGAGGTGATCTGTGTAATAATTGATTTCAACGATCTATTGGCCATGTCTGGTTATCGATTGGACGTGATCTGTGTCATAATTAATAATTAATTTCAACGATCTATTGGCCACGTCTGGTTATCGATTGGAGGTGATCTGTGTAATAATTAATAATTGATTTCAATGATCTATTGGCCATGTCTGGTTATCGATTGGAGTTGATCTGTGTAATAATTAATAATTCATTTCAACCATCTGTTTGGCATGTCTGTTTATCGATTGGAGGTGATCTGTGTAATAATTGATTTCAACGATCTATTGGCCATGTCTGGTTATCGATTGGAGGTGATCTGTGTCATAATTAATAATTAATTTCAACGATCTATTGGCCACGTCTGGTTATCGATTGGAGGTGATCTGTGTAATAATTAATAATTGATTTCAATGATCTATTGGCCATGTCTGGTTATCGATTGGAGGTGATCTGTATAATAATTAATAATTGATTTCAATGATCTGTTGGCCATGTCTGGTTATCGATTGGAGGTGATCTGTGTAATAATTAATAATTGATTTCAATGATCTATTGGCCATGTCTGGTTATCGATTTGAGGTGATCTGTGTAATAATTAATAATTGATTTCAACGATCTATTGGCCATGTCTGGTTATCGATTTGAGGTGATCTGTGTAATAATTAATAATTGATTTCAACGATCTGTTGGCCATGTCTGGTTATCGATTGGAGGTGATGTGTTATAATTAATAATTCATTTCAACGATCTATTGGCCATGTCTGTTTATCGATTGGAGGTGATCTGTGTAATAATTGATTTCAACGATCTATTGGCCATGTCTGGTTATCGATTGGAGGTGATCTGTGTCATAATTAATAATTAATTTCAACGATCTATTGGCCACGTCTGGTTATCGATTGGAGGTGATCTGTGTAATAATTAATAATTGATTTCAATGATCTATTGGCCATGTCTGGTTATCGATTGGAGGTGATCTGTATAATAATTAATAATTGATTTCAATGATCTGTTGGCCATGTCTGGTTATCGATTGGAGGTGATCTGTGTAATAATTAATAATTGATTTCAATGATCTATTGGCCATGTCTGGTTATCGATTTGAGGTGATCTGTGTAATAATTAATAATTGATTTCAACGATCTATTGGCCATGTCTGGTTATCGATTTGAGGTGATCTGTGTAATAATTAATAATTGATTTCAACGATCTGTTGGCCATGTCTGGTTATCGATTGGAGGTGATGTGTTATAATTAATAATTCATTTCAACGATCTATTGGCCATGTCTGGTTATCGATTTGAGGTGATCTGTGTAATAATTAATAATTGATTTCAACGATCTATTGGCCATGTCTGGTTATCGATTTGAGGTGATCTGTGTTATAATTAATAATTCATTTCAACGATCTATTGGCCATGTCTGGTTATCGATTGGAGGTGATCTGTGTAATAATTACACTGGTCAACAATTTTTTACTTTCTGAATGTTGTCTAGATTTCTACAAGTGAATTAGGGTATTCTGGCACTGCTGAATCAGGAAATGGCATCCGTTTCTCTCTATCAGGTCAGGTTTTTGTGCTAAGTTGATTTGAAAAAATCAGATCTTGTGACAAAATCAATTACATTTTTGTGGCATTATCAGCTGATTTTTGTCAACACATATCATCCTAAACATGTTTTTAAGAAAAAAAAATGTTTTGCCAACAACATTTATTGATTACATGATAGAAACATCGATTACTGTCATCTGAATGGTGGGCATTGATAAAGGTAAGTACAAGTAAATTGCATGTTGCGTCACCACTGTTCAAACTTCAGGGCTTGAACTTCCGTTTCTTCGAACTCCTGGAATGTTCAGCGGCCGGGAGGTCTCTCTTCAGATTCCAACAGTAGTCAGCCATCATGACTGCGTCCCAGCGACCCTGATACCTGGTCTCCATCTCCTTCATGTCCTGATGGAATCTCTCCCCCTGCTCGTCACTCATTGAACCCAGGTTCTCAGGAAACCGGTTCATATGTGAAAATAGGTAGTGCATTTTGATGCTCATGTTGCAGCCCAGGTTTCTGAAAGCAGTCAGCATGTTGTTGACAAGTTCTGCGTAGTTTCTGGCCTTATTGTTGCCAAGAAAGTTCTTCACTACCAAAACAAATGTCTTCCACGCTTCCAGTTCCACTTCGTTCATTGAGTTTTTGAACTCTGGATCTCTGATGAGCTGACGGATCTGAGAACCATCAAAGATGCCAGCTTTCAACTTCTCCATGGTCAATCCTGGAAAAGCCTGGCACAAGTAAGTGAAGCAGTCACCATCTTTGTCCAGAGCCTTGGTGAACTGCTTGATTAAGCCGAGCTTGATGTGCAGCGGTGGGAAGAGTATTCTGTCTCTGTCCACCAGAGGGTCGTTGATGACGTTCCTTTCTTTGCATGGCACCAATTCCTCCCGCACAGGCCAGTCCTTCTTTGTGTAATGCTGAGCACGGTCCCTACTATCCCACATGCACAGAAAACATGGGTACTTGGTGAAGCCAGACTGTTGTCCCAACAAAAAGTTCACCATCTTCAGGTCAACACAAATAAACCACTTATGCTGATCATAACCAATTTTCTCCAGCACGTACTTCACCGCTTCATACTTCTCCTTCAGTGTAGTCGAGTGAGCGATGGGTACAGAGGCAAATTGGTTGCCGTTGTGTAGCAGAACACATTTCAGTGATCGCTTGCTGCTGTCAATGAACAGTCTCCAATCTTTGGGTTCGTACTGTGGCACTCCAAGCTTGAGCAGAAGCGCATGTCATAAATTGGCGCATGTAGGTATTGTACATTCTTCAGAGTTCGTTATTTCAAGAAATACAACTTTTTTGTATCACATTATTACAAAATCTGCCCCATTAACTTTAGTTTTGATCCACGAACTTTATGCTTTGCCTCACCAATTTTTGGAAGATTTTGAGGTTTTATGACTTCAAACTGATCCCTTTTCGACATAATCACCCAGAACTATCGTACCTGAATACTTCTTGTCATTAAAATAATTATTTCCAATCAAAACAATTATTTGACATGACATTTTACCCCCACCAACTTCTTCTAAAATGCTCCACACATGCGTACATGTGAACAAAAATGTAAAAAACGACATGTGGCCATATCTCAAAAACTTGACCTGATTGAACAAAACTAATGTGTTTTGGATTCAGCGCATCAGATTCGTCCTAAATCAGCTTAAAAAATGCAGACAACAAATTTGTTGTTGACCAGTGTTATTAATTGATTACACGGTTCCGATGGCAATTCAGTTTCTCCTTTTGTAGGATGTTCAGCATGACCAGGTTCGGGTACATCAAAGGAATGACCCACTCTGTGAAAAACTCCAAAGGGATCGTTTATGGAGTCGGGAATCAAATCCAGACCAGACGACGAAAGGGAAAGTGACGTTGTTCATGAAATAATAAAAAAGGACCGTTTTTACAGCCATTTTTTCCTGCTGTGTAGGGGTCGGGCTTTTTCTTGAGGCAATGTTTATTGGCCGGATGCCCTTCCTGATGCCAATAGACCATGTGGAGGTACTCGCTATTAACTTCAGAAAATGATTTTCATTGTGCAGATCACCAATCTGGATGAAATTTTAACATACTTAAAGAATTTTAGACGCCGAGTCCAAATCCACTTGTTTCTACATTGAGGATGTGACACAATTGGTCATTTTTGGCAATTAAAGATAAACCGAAAATTAAAGCACGATTTTGACACAGAAATGAAGAATCAAGGTTGGACTGATATGTACGTCAAAGAAAACTTGTGAGGTCTTAAAATGATACAATATGTTTATACAGAGCCCTATTCCCTGTTATTAAAGATGTTTATAATTAAAGGTCGTAAACCGAAGCAGTTACATATTTTTACCGGCCGAAAACGTTTGGACCAACCAGACAGGCCATCGAGTTGACCAAGGCAACTTTTTGCTTAAAAGGCAGCCACACTGGCTATTAAAGGTAGTCACATTGACTATTAAAGACAGTTACAGCACCTGTTAGACAGTTACATTGGCTATTATGGAATAAATCAAAGACAAAGAGACTGCGCGACTCAGCCTGATGAAAAGTAGAACTGCGACAAGAGGATTACTGTGTTAGAACTCCAGTATTTCTTGCTCTGAAGCGGTTGCTGAACTAGACTCTTGACTGCTGTTATTACAAAACTCAAGTCCACTATTACATGCTAACCAACCTGAATACTACTGTGTAGTAGATCACCACAGCAAAAGCAGTGTGACACCTGCATTCACAGTTCATCGTCGGAATCATCGTCAGTTCGGCTTTCATCATCCATAAGTTCCATTTCTGCACGGGTCTGTTCATCGTTGGCGCAGTTTTGACACCCACAGCACTCTGTGCAGGACAGTCCTTTTGACCGGCAACAACACTGGTTGGTCTCTCATTTCATCTTCTTGAAATTACATTTCGTCGCCTCTTACAGTTCCTTTGGCGCTGGTGATTTGTTCAGCCAGTGAACAATCAGTGCTCCGTTGCGTTCCACCCATCCATGAAATGTAGGAGAAGGGACTTCTATAAACCTCTCAGTGACGTGGTGGTGGATCGCAGACTGATAGTTCACTCTTTTGCAATGCAGCATCAGAGCGTCGCTTGTAGGCGGCAACTTCTGTTCTCCCAGCGACTGGCTGCAGAATAGCTTGTAGCGAGCCTCATCCACACTCTTCATGGTCGGCTGATTGTACATGGCACAGACGAATTGTTCCAGGTCGTGAATGATATTCTGATCTGGCGTGAATCCTCGACAAATGCTCCCGAAACAGGTGATGAGATGGGGACTCTTCATCATCAAGTCAAATGGGCTTGTTTTGCCCTTACCGTGGAATGCACTGGTGCTATCACTTCCCGTGATATTATGCAAACCTATCAACGCATCGTAGACAGAACTTTCTAGGGCATTACTCAGCTTCCTAATGTCAACGACGATAATGTCCTTGGGACTTCCTGTGACCAGATGGAAATTTCGTGCCCGAATCGACTTCGAGTGAGCCAATGCCAACACAAACACATCGGTGTCTAAACTCTCTATGCGCACTGACTCTTCATTCTGTCCCGCGTGAGCGGCATGTAGCAGGAGCTTCGTGTCAGCTTCCTCATGGTCACATTCAAGTTCAGGTACTGACGACACAGTCATAACACCATTCGTCGCCTTGATTTTCTCACATTTGCCAGCATGACTGACGTACAACAGCATGTCGCCCAGTTTTAATGGAGAGATGTTTCTCGTCCACGATTCGACTATGAACTCTATCAACGCCTCCTTGTTGGCTCCGCTCAGGAGATAATTGGCCCAATGTTTTGGAAGGGCTTGATCACGTCCGTAGATGATTTGCACCTGAAGATCGCCCGCCCTGCCCGCTCGTCTGGCGTGCTCCAGGCACTTGATGCTGATACTTGGGTAAGTATCAAACACCACGTCCAGTCTCGAAGATTGGTTATGTCGTGCTTTGGCCACTACGATGTTCAGCACCATCTCTTCCAGTTTGCCGAAAGTGTTTGGCAGTGAACCAGCCTTTATCGCCTGAATAACGGCCATTCCATCCACAATTGTTGCACCTTGGATAGGCCGAGCGTCCACACGGCAATCGGGTCAGTTTCAGTATGTGGTTGCGGAGATTTTGGCTTTGTCCGTCTTAGCAATCGAACCATCACCGGATGCCAGCAGGAAAGTATGTTCGCCAGTGGGTACGCGAGCAGATCGTGGAGTGTTACATTGCTTTTCTCGCCAATCAACAGCAGTCGTGTGAAAAGACGACGTTCATTCGCAATTTCAACCTTCAGCGTCTGCTGGTGGGGAATCGCCAACTTGCCTCGCGTATTGGAGAAAGTTGCCAATTTGCCCTTCGAAATCGGACTGAAGAATGGGACCTCACCCGAGAGAAGCCGATCACGCATGAATTGCATGACAGCATTCCCTCCCTTGACATACGCGTTCATCAAGTCCACGAAGTGGCTGGCGGTGCGATGGCACCTGAAATAATATTGACGAGTTCAAGGTGAGTGCCGGAGAAAGGGTTAATCATTTGAAGTACTGTGTCCATCACTTGTACCACCACTGCTTCGTTCTTCTTCGAGCTCGACACATCCAAATCCTTTCTCGTTCGGGGCTCGTCGTGGATACCCGCCATGGATTCACATTTCCTTGCGATTTCTGCACGTGCTGGTTGGGACAGGATCCACTTCTTCACAGCTGTGCTTTTCTGAGTAACCAATGATGCCTCCAATGATGCCTCTGAGTAACCAATGAAAACATAACCTCTGTTCACCTTCAGCGGTGGAGGTAACAAATCACTCCGACACATACTGTTGGTGTGTAGTAAACCGGAATTAGGGGTGGATTCCACGAGGATCTTTCGATGAAAGCTTCTTCGTCTTCTTCTTCTGATGCATTCACAAAAAAATCATTTTCTTCTTCTCCTTTTCCATTTTAAGGGGTGAGGTCCAACAACACCAAGTTTCTGCCTTGACCACGACACTCCCTCCTCCACCTCCCCCTGTCCTCAGCCAACTCTCTCCACCCACTCTCCAACCAGCCCGACCAAACGAATATCCCTCCTCACACAATCCTCCCATCTCAAACACGATCTACTTCTTTTCCTCCGATCTTGCTCCTTCAATCTATCCGCTCTCTTTGCCATTCTCTCTTTGTCCGTCCGCACCAAGTGTCCATCTCTCTTCAGCCGGATTTTTTTTTTATCAATCTCCCCCTCAAGTTCATCTCCAAACCACTTTCCCTCCTTAGTTGGCATCCATCCTCCTATCCACACTCTTCACTCCCACAATCCTTCAAATAGCCAATTGTTCTCTTTGTACATACTAGTGCGGGCCCTTAGGTGCGTGCCCGTAGATGCGTGCCTGTAGGTGCAGCTTTGTTCCTTCGCTCTCGTAAACGACGACTGGATTGGGGCATTGTTTCAATTAGATCAGACCAACCGTATCATAAATGACCAGAATTTGGGAAACAGCTGAAATGGATGAAGAAGATCAATATCAAACCTTGAAAATTCACATACTCAGGTCGCCAGTGTCAATTGTGACGTCATAACAAATGAAGAAGAAGAAAAATTGTGATGTCAATCGTGCAAAAAAAAAGAAAAAAAAAAGAGGATTTGTGACGTCATTCGTGATGCCATAGCACCGTGTCCTGTCATTGGTTGGCAAATAAATGGCCGTAACTTGGGAACCGCTTGTCCGATTAATAACAAACCTTGAAAAGGCACATCCACAGGGCCCCAGCAATATACGTGGCAAGTTTCAATTAGATCGGACCAGTGGTTGTCGAGAAACGGCTGTCACAGGCATATATATACACACACACACACACACACACACACACACACACACACACACACACACACACAAACACACACACACAGACACACACACACACGCACACGTACACACACACACACACGCACACACACAACACACACACATACACAGACACACACACACACACAGACACAGACACAGACACAGACACAGACACAGACACAGACACAGACACAGACACAGACACAGACACAGACACAGACACAGACACAGACACAGACACAGACACACACACAGACACACACACAGACACACACACAGACACACACACAGACACACACACAGACACACACACAGACACACACACAGACACACACACAGACACACACACACACGCAGACACACACAGACACACACACACACACACTCTGCTGTAATTATAGATATATTAATTAATCATGGCGAGTAGACCAGGTTCGTTTTCGTGGTGTTTGGAACCCTTTGTAATAATATTGTGAGAGGAATAAACACAAACAATTCTCCTCGCTGTGTTATTTATTATATGGATCGAAGAACAGTTGGAATAAACGTTCATTGGGGCGAAAATAAAATCCCTTCACTGGGTTTTAAGTTCGTAATAAAACCCTCGATCTCCACTCGGATTCGGGAATCACGACATGAAAAAAACAAATAACTCGTGAAACGTCTGTGGCAAAAAAACCCCTAAAATCCGAGACCCCCAAGTAGGGGTGAACAACTGAAACGATGATGTAAAATCGACAACCACGTCGTGTGAGAGACGTTCCGGGAAAATGAAGCTTCGCCGGATATAACTCCAAAATTGGCGGGAACTGGAATCCAGGTCTTCACAAGGCCACGTTCCTCCAGTCTCCGCCCTTTTCGTGTTGTCGTGTTTATCCAAGTGATGACGTCATTCACACTCGATGAAGATTGGCCGATAAATGAAATAAATCTCCTTTTCTCCTTTTCTCCTTACCTTTCGAAACAAGGTCAGAGTGGAAAAAGTACCGAGAAATAAAAACGGTAAACAGTCACGTGACTATTGGAACGGTGTAGCAGGCGGCGGGAGACAAAATATTAATGGATCAAAGATTAATAAACGTTTGCGATTCAAAGTAATGGTAATCAAAGGTGTCCTGGTTACCATGGTGACTAAATATGTACATTTAATAAAAATAACTTAATTTGGAAAAGTTTGTTCGTTGTTCGATTGTTCAACAAACGTGTTTATTCCCATTGTCACCATGACAACGGCAGCGCGGTGAAGTAGTCGGTGGAGCGTTCGTTGTTCATTGTTCATTGGGGATCTGAAGGAGAAGCATCGTTCGTGATGGACTCGCTTGAAGAGAAAGAAATGATCAACCCGGAGGATCTTGAACGAGAGAATGACAAGTGGCTGGAGGAGCCGACGGAGGAGTTCGACAAGATGGTGTTGAATCCGCGACATGAACTCGGACAGCCGGACAAACCCTCAAACGGAAAGACAAAGGACCCCGTCCGTATCCAGGGTATGTGTGTCCTCCTTGATTTGTACAATGTCCTCCGTACGGAGCACGGACTGGTGAATGTAAATCGAGACATCGAGTGAGGAGGGAATCCCCGTTTTGTTTCCACAGAGAAGGTTCCGTTTTAATCCCTTCGGTTAAAGTTAACAACTTATCAAACACGGAGTGGGAAATCCGCCATTTTACCCACGAACAACAGGAGTTTCCCCAAGTTCGTTTGTGTCTGTAATGAATTGTGAAGATCTTCCCGACGTCGATGTCGACACGAAGCGATTGAAGAGATGTTTCTGTGTCTCGTCGAGAATCTCTCCACACCTGGGGGGTCGGAATTGGGACCCTTTTTTTGTCCCAAGACCCTTTTTCACCCCTTTCTGTTTGTTTGTTTGTTTGTTTGTTTGTGAACAGTATTACAGAAAAACTCCTCGACGGATTTCGACGAAACTTTGGTGGGGGCGTTAGGTCTGGTCCAAGGATCATGACATTAGATTATGGACTTGGTCCAAAATCCAATATGGCCGCTATGGCGACCAATTTGAAAAAATATTTAAATTTTTTTTTTTTGCATTTCTACATGTTTTAAGTGATTTCCAATCCCCCCCCCCAAAAGAAATTCTTAGAGAAAAAAAATTTTTGCAACTTTTTTTTCAACAAAATTTCGATTTCTTTCTTTTGCATTTCTACATGTTTTAAGTGATTTCCAACCACCCCCCCCAAAAAAAAATTGTTGGAGGAAAAAAAATTTTTGCAACTTTTTTTTCAACAAAATTTCGATTTCTTTCTTTTGCATTTCTACATGTTTTAAGTGATTTCCAACCACCCCCCCCAAAAAAAAAATTGGAGAAAAAACAATTTTACAACTTTTTTTTCAACAAAATTTCGATTTCTTTCTTTTGCACTTCTGCATGTTTTAAGTGATTTCCAACCCCCCCCCAAAAAAAATTGTTAGAGGAAAAAAAATTTTTGCAACTTTTTTTTCAACAAAATTTCGATTTCTTTTTTTTGCATTTCTACATGTTTCAAGTGATTTCCAACACCCCCCCCCCAAAAAAAAAAATTGTTAGAGAAAAAAACATTTTGCAAATTTTTTTCAACAATTTCGAATTTTTTATTTTCCATTTCTACATGTTATAAGTGATTTCCAACAAAAAACATGACAAAATTATAATTGCGGCTGATTTTCGAACTTCAGGTGGATATACCCACGTAAAATCAATTTCTGTCTCAAGGAATCTAGTTATGACGAATGAATTGAGTATGTAAAAGTTAAAAATAAAAGGGAAAGTTGCAAACTATAACTCTGTGAGCACTGTTGACGTCAAATTGAATGAATGGGATATCAGGTTCACGTGAGTGACCTAGCAGTATTGGCGGCGGTGGTTTTGCACTCTACCGAGTGCTCCCCCTCTTGTTCGTCATTGATTTCGGCGATCGGTTAGCCATGTCTGGTTATCGATTGGAGGTGATCTGTGTAATAATTAATAATTGATTTCAATGATCTATTGGCCATGTCTGGTTATCGATTGGAGGTGATCTGTGTAATAATTAATAATTGATTTCAACGATCTATTGGCCACGTCTGGTTATCGATTGGAGGTGATCTGTGTCATAATTAATAATTGATTTCAACGATCTATTGGCCATGTCTGGTTATCGATTGGAGGTGATCTGTGTAATAATTAATAATTCATTTCAACGATCTGTTGGCCACGTCTGGTTATCAATTGGAGGTGATCTGTGTAATAATTAATAATTGATTTCAATGATCTGTTGGCCATGTCTGGTTATCGATTGGAGGTGATCTGTGTAATAATTAATAATTGATTTCAATGATCTATTGGCCATGTCTGTTTATCGATTGGAGGTGATCTGTGTAATAATTGATTTCAACGATCTATTGGCCATGTCTGGTTATCGATTGGAGGTGATCTGTGTCATAATTAATAATTCATTTCAACGATCTATTGGCCATGTCTGGTTATCGATTGGAGGTGATCTGTGTCATAATTAATAATTGATTTCAACGATCTATTGGCCATGTCTGGTTATCGATTGGAGGTGATCTGTGTAATAATTAATAATTGATTTCAATGATCTGTTGGCCATGTCTGGTTATCGATTGGAGGTGATCTGTGTAATAATTAATAATTGATTTCAACGATCTATTGGCCATGTCTGGTTATCGATTTGAGGTGATCTGTGTAATAATTAATAATTGATTTCAACGATCTATTGGCCATGTCTGGTTATCGATTTGAGGTGATCTGTGTAATAATTGATTTCAACGATCTGTTAGCCATGTCTGGTTATCGATTGGAGGTGATCTGTGTAATAATTAATAATTGATTTCAATGATCTATTGGCCATGTCTGGTTATCGATTTGAGGTGATCTGTGTAATAATTAATAATTGATTTCAACGATCTGTTGGCCATGTCTGGTTATCGATTGGATGTGATCTGTTATAATTAATAATTCATTTCAACGATCTATTGGCCATGTCTGGTTATCGATTGGAGGTGATCTGTGTAATAATTATTAATTGATTACACGGTTCCGATGGCAATTCAGTTTCTCCTTTTGTAGGATGTTCAGCATGACCAGGTTCGGGTACATCTAAGGAATGACCCACTCTGTGAAAAACTCCAAAGGGATCGTTTATGGAGTCGGGAATCAAATCCAGACCAGACGACGAAAGGGAAAGTGACGTTGTTCATGAAATAATAAAAAAGGACCGTTTTTACAGCCATTTTCCCCTGCTGTGTAGGGGTCGGGCTTTTTCTTGAGGCAATGTTTATTGGCCGGATGCCCTTCCTGATGCCAATAGACCATGCAGAGGTACTCGCTTCACAGCTGTGCTTTTCTGAGTAACCAATGATGCCTCCACTGGTCTTGCTGTCACTATTTAAAATCTGCTCTATGATCTGATCACACGCAACACTACTAAATCCATAACGAGTATGCCGTTGGGCAGTCCATTTGCCGTCCATGAACGCTTGATAGGTGTCTTGGTGGGAGTGCTCTCGCCGGTCATTTCCAGCCAGTAAACGGGTAAGTACCTTGCAAAGTTTAGGTGATCGTACGCAAAGTACCAGGGCATTGACGCTCTTGTGATCGCAAGGTGTTTCGGCCATTTCGAAGTACGAGTTGCCCGTATAAGCTCTAGTGCTAGCTCCACCATTTCCAAGTCGGGCCATGTAATGTCCACACTTTGGTGTTTGTTCAGGTCATCCCTGACCATGAGTGCTTCCGAGTATAGAACATGTAAATTGAGGCCTGAGTCACCCTGCTGTGGATCCTGGCTGGCTTCATCCTCTGTAGTTGACTCTGTTTCTGTTGTAGAGCTACTGTCTACAACAGCAGCCTGAGCAATGGAACCAATATCAATGTCCTTCATGTACACCACTTCGCTCTCAGACATTTATGGAGGACGATAGAAAATCACGCCTGGGTACCGTTCCTGCAGTCTTTTCTTTAGTCTTGTTGCCTGGTAGTAGGTCTTATCCTGACCTTCGCATACTCTGTGTAGGTCATTGAACATCTCACACAACTTCTTCATATGTATAGATTACTTTCCATCAATGAGTCTTACCTGGATTACTTTCTCACAGAAAATGTCAAATGTTGAGTCATAGTTCACTTTCTGAGTTTAGAGTTTACTTTCACTCTGTCTGTGGTATATGTCATTCACATACTCGTAACTAGAATGGGCACTCGGTAGAGCGCATACCTTCGCCTCCGCTACTTTTTTGTTCTTGGCATGAGAGTGGGGGGAACAGAACAGTGAACATTTTGGTGTTGGTTTCATGCAAATCGGTTTTGATTTGACCGTGTTATGACAAAAACCGCATATTTTGAAAGGTCGTGACCCCACTGACCTTTGACCCCCAACCGCTAACAAGGGTAATGACGTAATTGTGTCATGTCGCCCATCACAAGATTGGGCAATGAATTCTGAACATTTTGGCATTGGTTGCATGCCAATTAGATCAAAATTGACCGCGCTATGGTAAAAATACGAATTTGACCTTTCTGTGACCTTGACCTTGACCTTTGACCCAATCGCTCCCAAAATCTAATCAAATGTTCCTTGGATAATAACCCATCATCCCACCAAATTTAAAGCGATTTGGTTTAATACTTTCTGAGTTATACGAATAACTCACACACACACACACACACACACACACACACACACACACACACACACACACACACACACACACACACACACACACACACACACACACACACACACACACATACACACACACACACACACACACACACATTCACAAATAAATAAATAAATAAATACACAGCGACCAATACATGACCTTTCGCAGAATGCGAAGGTAATAACATTTTCGGTGATAACAAACTGCCAGCGCCACACAGTCTTTATCCTTTATAGTTGTCATTATTCTCACATCAAGTTCATCTCTCCTCTGCTCAGAAGTTTCCCTCAGCTTTCCTCCATCCTGTGTTTCTGCCACGGACAACTGATCACGTTGAGATTTTTCTTTGACAGGATGAATTTGTCTTTTTTTCTGGCATATGACACAAATTCTTGGCAGTACACCAGCTGATTTGCCAACCACCGTTTCTACAAATGTTCTGAGGAATTTTCTACGTATTTTGTGGTATGAGTGCCCCTCTTCTTCTAGTACGTCCACCACCTCACTGCTGACTCGAGCAGAAACTGCAGTAGTGCTGGCTTCTGATTTCCTTTTCCTGGCTTCAGTGCGTTTTATATGATCCTTGTTACAAAACGACGCATAGCAGAACCGGTGACAGTCGGCATCCGCAGGAGGATCAGTCATTGGCAGCAGATTAATAATTTGATCAGCCAGCAAATGGCATTTGTTGATAGTTTCACCATCGGCAGCGTCGCACCAAGCCTTCGCACACTCGCATACCTTACGCCAGCTCTTATCCGTGAATTACATCACTTTCTCATCATCCTCCCCGCCCAAGTGTATGAAACAACGCATATTTGGTTGTTGAAAGACCAAAAATCACTCGAAATCACTCGACAACCATGGGCGCTGCCATCTTGATTTGTTGTTTCCTGGTCGTTTCCTCCGCGATTACAAGCATGCCACGCCCACTTCACCGCGGTAATTTCAAATGGTAATAACTGTCGGTGTGTCAACTTGTGCATATGGAAACAAGTAGGAATTTCAATGGTGTGTTCTCATGAATGTACAGGGTGAATTTCGTTTAGATTGGTGATCTGCATAACGAAACTGAACGAACCCACCCACCTCCACATGACTTACAACCCTGGTCGCCTCTTACGACACACAGGGATATGGTGCACCTATTCTAACCGGGGCATACACCGGGACCAGTACACTGGTACTCATTTCGCCGACCTCGGAAGGATGACAGGCTGAGTCAACCCCCTGGTGTTAATTCAGCAGCCAACGGGGCTTGAACTCAGGACCCTGGGATCCCAAGCCACCACCCTAACCACTAAGCCAACACCAGGCTTACTGTTCATAAAATACAAGTATTAAAATAAAATAATTAATGAATCGCCGGAACCTTTCACTTTCTCCCGACTTTGATGAACATTTCCAACATTTTCACTTCAACAAAGACAAAATGATGAGTGTGGTTGAGCAGGGAGCTTCGGAGTGATTAAGGATAAGCAGAAAACTTTTACTCGGTCCAAAATAACAGGACCAGACTCAGACTGTCATCAGTATCGGAGTAAAGAAAGACGAGGTCAGAAAAACAGGTTCTTCACGAACTCGCTGGAGGCATTGTGTTTTCGGGTTGCCCGTCCGTCCATGATAATTTTCTCCATTTTCTCTTGCAACCACTTATCCGATTAACACGGAATTTTCAGCATCGGTGTAACTATTCATGTGGAATGTTTTAATGATAATTATAACGTCACATGTCATGTGCTGTGGCAGCCATGTTGGAAAAAGGAAAAACGCTGGACCTCTCCGTCTCCGAAACTGCTCCAGGGGGAAAAATTGAAACTTGGCGCACGTCAAGTACTCCCTTTGGGAAAGAAGTGTGATTTTTTTTGTTGTTGTTGATGATTTCAGAGGTGGCTTCATGATGACGATATAATTGCATCCGTCGAACATCTTATCCGATCAGTATTGTTACGGCTGTGGAAATTTGCAGAGCACCATATAGGTCCTTAGATCAGTTATGCCGATAAGTCTGTGTTCAGATAGATTTCCCCACCGTTGTCTAAAGGGACTTATTCGTGTCACCCGGGCTGTGATCTTTGAGGTAGCCGTTTTTCTTTTACTATCGTTATTTTGGACCAACCACAACACCAACCACCAACCACCTTCTCCACCATGCCAGCCACCAATCACCTTCTCCACCATGCCAACCACCAACCACCTTCTCCACCACGCCAACCACCAACCACCTTCTCCACCACGCCAACCACCAAACACCTTCTCCACCACACCAACCACCTCCACTACGCCAACCACCAATCACCCTCTCCACAACCGCCTTCACAACAACGACATCTCCTCACCATCCCCGAATCCACATCTCCCCCAATTGATCAATACGAACAACATTGCCTCACCTTCATCTCCGAAGCGACGCCATTGTTGCGCCAGCCACGGCGAGTCCGCATCGAACGGCATCGCTGCAGGCAGACGCGGTGGTCTGCTCGCCGCGCAAGTCGGTGATTTCTTGCACGACCGCTCGCTGCGCAAGTCGGTGATCTCATGCACGTCCGCTCTGTGCAAGCTTCGTCCGAGATTCGGATCAAGAGAGTGAGAAGGGCGGAGCCAGTGGGGGTCAGAGGTGAGAGTGCGAAGGCCAAACCTCGTCTCTCGGGCCCTATAAAAGGCCGAACGGAACGCCAAGCGCAGTCAGTCGGTGGAGTGTCTGTCGGGGTTCGGAAAGCCTGGAGCCTGGAGCCTGCTGTCGGTGGAGAAGCTGAGAAGAGCTGAGGAGAGCGGAGGAGACGCGAGCTGGGAGCACGGCCAAGCCTGCTGTGCCGCATGGAGCTGCGTGTTTGTGTGCGAGCCGGAGAGAGCTCGCCAACCAGCACCGAACGGTCTGAGGTGATCGGGCTTCGGAACAGTCCGAGCATCGCTGAGGGATGGACGGGTTCTTAAAGAGAGCATCAACTCAGAAAGAGCAAAGACCCGTTCGTTCCTCTCAGGCGTTGCCGGCTGGGGCCTGAATCACCAGGCCGCGGCCGAGCCGCGGTTACGCTAGCTGCCGTGGGACAGAACGTCGCGGGTCGCCCCAGCGAGGAAGGTAACCTGCGCGGCCTCTTGGTGCTCCTTCGGTCCTCAAAGCTCCGTGTCATAAAGACCCCGAGAGGTCCAGTCTACCCCTTGTCTTTGAGGGGGTTTTTCCTTGCTTTTCTATGTATGAAAGTTGTGGCACCGAGTCCGGTAAGTAGAACTGTGATAAGTGACTGTACATAATAAATAAACGGTGGTAGTTCCTTTGCATTGTTTTTGTTGGCTGTATAATTGCATATGTGCATGCTTGTATACATGCTTGCGTGAATACCTGACTGCATACGTGTGTGAATAAATGTCCTTGTTTGAATGTTGACCTGTTCGTCACGTCATTTTCTCTCCATTGAACTGCCGTATTGCATCTCGGAATAATAGCGGGCTTTTTAATAGCCGATAATAGAATCGGGTCCAGCGAGGCCTCGCGATAATACCCCGCTCGGTTATCCCAAAACGGAGCGAGCTGCTTAAGCGGCTTGTGTCCAAGCAGGCCTCACTGAGGTGCAATCTCTCGGTAATCTACCCACGCGAATAATTAGGTAAATCGATTATTTCGCGATCGGACCCTGTTGAGCGCGGGTAGAGTGCGGACAAGGTTGTGGTGTGCTTGGAGCACACCCGTGACTGGTTTTCGGCGTTGTTCCGGAAAGTCGCGACTGAATTGTCGGTCCGGTGGGCGCACGGCCGAGATTCGGCTAAACGCAGCTGTTCGCATGCCGGCCGGCGAGAATTCGTCACAGTATGAAAAATTTTGAGGGTCATCTCGGGCTAAATTGTATGGGGTGAAAAAATTTGATGACATCATCGGTCATGTGGTTCGGTAGTCTTTTAAAAATTTTTTTTAAACAAAATCCTTCAAAAAATAAAAATAACCCTGAAATGGCTGAACACATCAAGGCAAAACTTTACAGGTATGATTGCCCACCTATGATGTAATATGTAGGTACAGCTATGTATAATGTTGTAATAATATGGGTGGAGGCATATCTATCAACATCACGACGTCAAAGAGTGCCCTTGTAGGCTCATGTAAGAGCTCGGACACAGAACAGACCACGGCACAACATAACAAGGGGAACAAATAGCAGAAGAAAGGGGAAAATGTCAATGGCAGAGCAGAGGGAGAAAGTAGACGAAGAGAGACAAACAAGATATTTAGGTAACGATGAGGGATGGGGAGAACACAAAGGGTAGACAATATGGATATATAAACATAATTTTGGGAAGGGCCCAATGGGGGTGGTTTATCTGGTGGAGAAAAGATGATTGCTTTGGATTGGGGGGGGGGGGTTGTGAGATGAACACTTGAGATGGTGGTGAACATCTGTTTTGAAGGCTGGAAGAGAAGAATGAGATTGAAGAGTGTGGAAGGTGGTTGCACGGGTTGGAAAAGGGAGGAAGAAAAGATGGGATAAACAGTCTGGCAAATGATGGGATAAATGATGGGATTGGATAAATGGGATGATGGGCAAATGATGGGATAAATAAAGGAGGAATAAAACAGAGGTTCTGCAGTTAGGCAGTTTCACGAGGTGGTTGCTGGTGGACCGTGTGCGTCCTGCAGATACTTGGTGGGGTGGAGGGGGGGGTGCAGGGCCAGAAATGAGGAGGAAGAAGACAGAGAGACCACTGACCTGTCAGTGATGGCAAAGTGATAGGCCTATTGATTCAGCTTCATCGTGAGAGATTCCAATGATCTTGAAAACCTTGGTTTCCACATGTGAGGCAGGGGAGCCAGTCCAGAGGGGTGAGCAGCACTACAGGGTGGCCATAAAGTCTGGAAACATAGGTGAATATCCATTATAAATAGTTTATTGATATTACATTACAATACATGACATGTTTAATGTGTTGTCCCTCATGAGAAATGCACAGTTCAATGCGCTGTGCAAAATTGCAATGAACACGGTGCATTAATGCAGCGTTTCCATCAATCCCTGCACATGCATCCATGATGCGTTGCCTCAGATGATTCGTGCCACTGATTTTTCAATGAATAAACCTGCGCCTTCAGCATACCCCAGAAGAAGTAATCAAAGGGGTTCAGATCTGTCAAGCTTGCTGCCCACTTCACAGGGCCACGTCATCCAATCCAGTTTGGGAAATTATCATCCAACCATTCCCTCATCACTCGGGTGTATGTTTCCAGACTTTATGGCCACCCTGTAATCAATCTGTGGATGAAAGCCTTGTGGGTGGATAGGAGCTCAGGTGTGCCAAGGAAGGACTTTGCACGATGGAGGATGCCCAGTCGACATCTGGCTTTGGAGGCGAATGATGACATGTGGTTTTCCAAAGGGAGATCATGGCTGAGAGAGGCTCAAGAGTTTGAGTGGCTGAAGCTTTTCCAGCCAGTTGTTGAGAAAGTAGGTGGCGGGAGGGTTTGCGGAACAGTCTTGTGAGAGTGAGAGATATAGATAGATTGCGAGAGAGAGATTGTGAGATTGCTCAGGATTGAAAGAACTGTTCCAAGTGTTTGACCAGTTTGTGATTTTTGTCAATGTCTGAGGAGAGGGACGAGGGATGTCTGCAGCTTGTCTGTCAGAAGGATGAGGGATGTCAAAGCAGAGAGTGGAATTCATCAGCAAAGAGATAAAGAGCACTTTCCAGAGAGTCATTGAGATCATTGATGAAGATTGGGCCAAGAACACTCCTTTGGGGTATTCCAGCCTTGACAGAGAAAGGAGATGAAAAGGTTCAAATAAGAGCAACACGTTTGCTTTAAAAGTTTCGGAAGTCAAGAATCCAAGAGTAGATTTGGCCTTGTATTCCAGAGTCAGACAGTTTGTAGAGCAAGGCAGGATGCCAGACTGCATTGAAAGCACAAGATATGTCCAGAGACACGACCCTGATGTCACGTCTGATATTGAGGACTTCCGTCTATTGTTGAAAGAGGAGAAGCAGCCTGTCCAACGTAGAGTGACCAGGTCTGAATCTGAATTGATGATCTGAGATGAGGCTGTTGGAGAAAAGGAATGATTGATTTCATGTCAACTGCGACGATGGACTCCATAACCTTGCTGATGATTGGAAGTACAGTAAGCTAATTGTTAAGGGGATCTTGTTTAGGCTGTTGTTAAGGGGATCTTGTTTTGCACCTTTTTATGGAATTCTGTGATGTTAGCTGATTTCTAATTTTCCAGGTACATTTTGGAGACCTGTTCTGAAGTCTTTTAATAGATATATATATATATATATATATATATATATATATATATATATATATATGTATATATATATATACATATATATATATATATATATATATATATTTTTTAAACCATGAATGTCAAAACAGATCACACTTTGACATGAAAATACATGGTCCTCGAAGAGCGAATCCACGAATAGTGGGTCCGACAGTATTTCTTGAGGGAAAATTGTTTTTCACACAACATGATTTTGCTTAACCCGGTACTTTTCATGAAAACATTTACCACATGAATCAATGAATTACCATAGTTGGTGGATGTTAAAGATCCTAACGGTGTCTTTCGAGGAGAGTAAGTGAGCTATCGCCGGCACCATGTCCAATTCCAAATTCCTGCCATAATTACTGCTCAGAGAAGGAAGTCTAATTGTTTTAGTCGGCTATAAGAGTTGTGGAAGAGGTAGGCCTTGAGCTCTGCTGAGATTGATTCCAAACCCAGGTTTAAAGGTCTGGAGTTGAGAGGGACTGCCTTGACACACTTTAAATGGATAACAGGAGGTGACCTTTAAAGGAATATTTCCAGAAGAAGAATGAAAGACGAACAGCCATTACTGATCCATAGATTTTGAGGAAGAATGCACTGAAGATTGCTTGCTTCACTCAAACAACATATTGTTTGCTCGGCTCGTGCTCTGAAGGAAAGAAACTGCACATAGGTCTCCAGATTGACAAGACAATCGAGTGGCTCAGTGTGCAGTCGTCTGTCCACCGACACATTAAACAAGCTCTCCCTGGTGTCTTTTTATTTTTATCTTGCCAAAACGAAGTTTTTGCAAGATATGTTAGTCAGCTTGTATGTTTTTTTTGTTTGTTTGTCTGTAATCACGTATAAAAAATTCTGCAGAGCACAGTTATCATTGGAAATTTTTGTAACTTCGCATATCAGAGGCCTATAGAGGTCCCTTTCAGTGCACAAAATTTTGAAGGTCAAGATCAAAGGTCAAGGTCACTTTGTCGCAAATCAGGGGAGTCGACGAAACCCTTATTTTTTGAGTAATTTTGATCCGATCGTCTTCAAACTTCACGGGAATATAGTCCATGGTCTGGCGCTCAGCTGATTAATTTTTGGTGGCGATTGGCCTTGACCTTCATGGTTAGCGCCTAAGGTCAAACATATTTGACCCCAAGGTCAAATTTTCAAGTTTTAGGAACCATATCGTGTAGTACCTCAAATTGAACACCTCGATGAGTGCTTTCGAGATATGTCAAGCTTGAGACATTATGACGTCATTTGGTGACGTTCTGAGGCAAACGCATATTTTTCATGGTTACTCTGTAGAACGATTCTCATCGGAATCTCTCGTTGCAGATATTCCTCAAGGAGTCGTTCCTGGTGGATAGCAGCTCTGTTCACCTCAGTGTGACCTTAAAGAAGTTACACGTGGCCACCTTTTGTGCACCTTGTCGAGGCTCGTATGAGAGCTAACACACAACGCACAGCAAGGGGGCATGAGAAAAAAGTGGCAGGAGTGGGAAGGACAAAACTGTGGGGAACAGAGACATAAGGAGATCTGTGGAAGGGAGAGGGATGGTGCGGGGAACATGGGGTGTACAAAATGGACATTACAGGGACTTTCATGAAGGAAAGCAGGGAATTTGAAGGAGGTGGGCTTGGGTGTTTGGGTGGGCTTTTGATGCTATATAGTCCGGTTTATGTGCCATCGGACTCGCATCGCAGAATGATGAAGTCAGTGCTTTACAACATGACGATAATCACATAACAGGTCAATGTCCTGTGAGGTAACAGGGAAAGCAAGGTGTGATGACTTGAGTGAACGAGACAGATCTCAAGTACAGTGAGGATGCCAGAACTATTCTAACCATGGTGCCTTCACAAGAAGCACAAACCTCTCCAGAAACCACATTTTGTTCTTTACAACAGGAACTCCACATTCTTTCATTGTGTGGTTGGTAAAATAGTCACATGCACAGGATCATGCTTGTCCACAATGGTTACTCGCCCACCCGTAATTGTATTCAAAGTGTGAGTCGTACTTTTCGACAAGTTGTGATGCATTAATACATGGCAGTTGTGAAAATCTAAAAATGCTGTTTTTCTTCCTGTAATTTGTAGATCAATAAAATAACTGAAATTGTTTCTGTTTCATCCATGGATTTAGACAAACCACAACATGTCCAACTTGCATTGTGGTTTATTACCTCCACCACCAAAGGTGAACAGAGGTTACATTTTCACCACTGTCGATCCCTCTGTTTGTTTGTTTGTTTGTTTGGAAGCACAGTCTCTCAAAACTTTATGGACGGATTCGGACGTATCTTGGTGGTCATGTTGGTTGGGCGACAATAACTGTGGTGAAGATCTTGTACCTGGACCTGGATAAGAGAACTATTTAATTTATTATTGTGATTCTTCACCATTGAGAGATTGAAAAAACAATGTTGTATCACATGATGTTGACGGATTATGACAAGTCTTGGTGGATAAGTTGGGTAGGTGACAACAGCAAACCGATGAAATGTTGGTTCAGGTCCGGATGCATATCCAGTGGGATACAAAAATATCAGTGGGATGCAAAATGTAAACTCTTCAGCGTGGTGGAGGCATGGATGCTCTCTTCCGAGTGCTGTTTTAGTCTATTCATGTTATAACCAAGAAAAACACTGCAATTGAACATCATCACAATGTTTCTTTTTTCTTGTGAAATGCAGGGGAGTCCTTTTATTTAAAATACGTGTGCAAGATAAATGAGCTTGAATGCAAACTTCTTTCGAAAGAGGAGGAAGTGGAGGCGATGCGGGACAAACTTCTTCAAGAGGTTTTGAAAAAGCATCAAGCCATCATCGGCAACAGTTCACAGGCACTGATTGAAAAGAATAAGCAGCTTCAAGATGTTATCGAAGTATGTACTGCACATTATTAATGTTTTAACATCATCAATGTTTTCACATCCTTCATCGATGCACATCATTCATGGATGCATACCATCCAGGTGTGCACATCTACATTAACGTGTTGTGTTGATACATGTTATCCTTCAAGGTGTATCCTCCATGTTTACACATTGTCAAGGTGTATCCTCCATGTTTACACATTGTCACGGTGTGTCCTCCATGTTTACACATTGTCACGGTGTGTCCTCCATGTTTACACATTGTCAAGGTGTATCCTCCATGTTTACACATTCTCAAGGTGTATCCTCCATGTTTACACATTCTCCAGATATATTTCATCCCTCAAGGTTTCCACATTGTTCAGGTGACCATGTATCTCAAGTCGTCCATGTTTTCATCAATATCTGTTTGTCATCCATTCATGCATGTATCATTTGTGCATTGTTTATGCATTTGCATATATCTATGTCTATCTTCACATATTTATGAACACAGATCCCTTTATCCACATCACATCATTCATTGATGTTCTTTATTTCTGGTGGAAATCAGCCTTGAAGGTGAAGTTAATATTTCCACACCGTCTGTGTTTCCATTTGTTTGCACTTATCAATGGATGTGGAGATCCATTTTTGAATGTGAAGTCTTTTGGAAGAGTTATCACATGCAGAATAGAAGAGAAGTGAAACAGTGTAAATCTGGGAACACATCAACAGTATAGTCGAGGGGCACAACAAAGGGACACTTGAAGGAAGAATCGGTGAGGGGAAGAATGACAAGGAGGGGATGGGAGGGAGGAGGGCATAAAAGGGGTTGAATACAATCTAAACACAGCTATAATAGGAAGGAAAATCGTGAATTAAAGCAGCGTTGGGATAGATGGAGGGAGAGCAGAGAAAATGTAATAACCTTTAAAGAAAGGGGTGTGCTTCGGGAGGGGTAATGAGGGTTGAAAAGATAATGAGCAGGGATGGGGAATGACTTGAGAAGGGGAACAGCCATCTTTTACACCATCCATATTGACACATTAACCATGGTTGCACATCATTCATGGAGGTGCATTAGTTATGTTTTCACATCATCCAGATTTGCACATTATCCGTGAATGCTCAGCGCTAATGTCTGTCTCGTCATCCATTGATGGAAATCGTTCATGTATTCTGTGTGGATCCATATCATTACATGAATGTGTGCATCAATGTTTGCACCTCATCCATGCAGGTTCCTTATTTATGCATGCATCTCATCAATAATTCTCAGTCATTAGGTCATCTCTTCGAGCATGACCTAATAATATTGGTGTTGAGAGAGAGGTGACGATCCGTCCGTCCGTCCGTCCGTTCACAATGAAGTTGAAGCAGGAGATCTGGTCATTAGTGATCCTGATAGAGGTTGATGAGACGTACACGATGGTATGACTTTCAAGGTCACCCAACGTCAAGGTCAAAGTCACGAGGCCTTTGAAGTTGCGAAAATGACAATTTTCAAATTCTATCTCCTCCGCCATTTCTCAAGCGATCTTGAATTTGATTATAGCATATGAATCTATCGGACAATATCTAAATTTTGGTCGGGCCGGATTTTCGATATTCGCTTTCGTTTTTGTGTCACGTGACTTCAAAGTTGGCAAAACATGCGAAAATGACGATTTTCATGCGAAAATGACGATTTTCAAAATCTATCTCCTCCTACATTTCTCAAGCAATCTTGAATTTGATTGTGGCATATGAATCTATGGGACAATATCTAAATTTGGTCAGGACAGATTTTCGAATTTCGCTTTCGTTTTCACGTCACGTGACTTCAAAGTTTGCAAAAACTGCCCTACCTTCAGGAGGCTATATATTTTCTCGCAGAGATGACCGTCACTCCCGCACGGGTGTATTTTTTTAGGTTCATCTTTGTATCTTTTGCAAATCATTCATGTTGGCATATTGTTCAAGTACACTTGTCCATGGATGCAGGTACATCATGATTATCATTTCATGCTTATTCCTGTTCGCACATCTAAATACATCTGTGGCCCATGTACCTATGTTGTGAAAGTGTGCAGATCTCATATCCACAAATTCTGATTGTGTACATCATCCACGTCTCCACCATGCACGTCTCCACCATGCACGTCTCCATCATCCATGTCTCCATGCACAAATTTATTATTTATTGATTGTTACATGCAGCAAACACCTTCCTTCTGAAGCTATAGATCATTGACAATTTAATTAATGCCATGGCAGAAACAAAGGAAGACCATTCATGACCTTCATCATCAACTGCACACGGTGGAAGAACGTAACTCCATCCAAACCCACTTCTTAAGTCATGAGGCTGACAAATTGGAGGAAAGCACGAATCTGCAGAGTGAAGCTCTGGGCAGGTTTGAGGTAAGTCACATTTTTCTTTGTTTGACTTGGATTCCATGAAGCTACTTCTGATTTATCAGTGGAACAATCATGACTATTTCCCTTTACCTATGTTTCTAAATAATCCTTCAAATGACATTTTATGGTTATTAAGAGCAGAGCAATGTTTAAACATCTCATGTGATTTGCATGGTTTCCTGCATGCTTGCACATTGAGAGAGGAACGTTGTACAAATCCACTTCACAATCATCGAAATGAGGAAGAGTTTACTTGGTATTGGGCATTCAATTATGGGATACTGTTTAACATTCCCATCCAATCAGGTGGCTGGTTTCCTTGGTGAAATCCCATTTCATGTGTTGATTTGTCCTTTGTTTCTTCATCTTCTTGTATTTCAAGTAAAACTACATTTGGCCTTTTAATATCTCCATCCTTCATGTAATGTGTATGAACTCTTCTGGCATCCTGAACAAATTATAAATTCCTGTGCAAATCGCCTTCAGTCTGATGCCATTCCTGGCCAGCCTATTCCTGAGAGGCTTGAACTAAAAAAAACGTTTCATGGTCAACCCCACAAAGAAGGGGGGAATAATTGGGACTGTAAAAAAAGAAGAAGAAGAAGCAGAGAACCCATCTTATTGTTCATGTGCAGGGACTACCTGGAACTGCACGAAGAAGGGAGGAGAGAGCTGGCGAGGGTGGGGGACACTCGGTGCTGCTCGGCTGGCCAAGCTTTTCCTGGTGGTAGTTTCGGGACGTGTTGGACTTTGAAAAGTTATTTGAGTTATTTGTTTCATGGGGTTATCTTTTGCCTTTGGGCCGGTAGCAGCACTGTCTGACCCCACATCCCACTATACCATATACAACGGCCTTTGGTGCCTTCATAATGGACGTCAAGGTAAATGTGTGGTGGCTTCAAACCTTGCCAATATTCTGAAGTACCTACTTCCAAAATTTGGGGCCCCGAAATGCGATGGTTCGGCTGTGAAATAATAACGTACAGATGCACAAACAAACAAGCAAACACTTGAAAATATGAACGTAGATTTTATAATCAATGTGATTTGTTGACCATTTTGGTTCCTCCTTAATTGTGGGTCTTACTGCATCTGACGCACTCCTCTCTCAAAAGCGAAGCAGAATCGAACGTGTTTAGTTCGTGGATAAGAGAAGTTCATGGAAAGCTGTTTATTATAGGCAGTGGCAAAGGCACGACTTCCAATGCATGGGATTATGAGCTGCTGAGGTGTGCGTGTGTGTGCGTGTGCGTGTGTGTGTGTGTGTGTGTGTGTGTGTGTGTGTGTGTGTGTGTGTGTGTGTGTGTGTGTGTGTGTGTGTGTGTGTGTGTCAATGGCCATGTCGCTGATCCTCCTTTGAACAGTACTGTTTGATAATGAAACTGCTGCAAGTTTTTTCTCCAATCCATTTCCCAACACAATTTCCACCATTTTGAGAGCGCAAGGTTTGATTAGTTTCCCCAATTGTATGTGGTTTTTTTCTGCTTTGCTACCTCCAGTGCTACGACATAAGCTTCAGTAACCTTTTGGTTCATTTGTTGGAATGCCCCTGTTGAATCCAGCTTCATATTTTTGAGAGCATTCCCATGACATTCAAAAAAGCTTTTGTCTTTGTCTTTGTGTTGAGGATGAACATTCTGTAAATGTTGCTTCAACTTTGTTGGTTTCATTGAATCATTTGACAAAGCTTTGCTACAAATAACACATTGAGGCCTTTCTTCTCCATTGATGATGATGGATGTGAATCCATATTGAATATATGAATCATCGTACCCTCTTTTTTGACATTCATGATTGGCTTCAACTTCTGTGAATAAAAAACAAGAATAAGTCAAAGATTACTATAAATGGAATATTTCCACAGATAAAAAGTGAAATATTTATCTTTATTTTTATTTAATCTGTGACATTCAATAAAGTTTTTATTGAATGTCACAGATTAAATTAAAAACAAACTACAATTCTATAGATTATACATAATCTACAGGACATCACACCTTATTCAATAAAGTGTGATGTCTTGTAGATTATGTACAATCTGTGGAATTGTAGTTTGTAGACAGATCAATATTCCAACAGTTTGAGTCTGCCAATCTGTGGTCTCAATTCCCCCCTGAAACCCAAAAATCCCCCCCCGGGGGAGGGGGGTGGGAATTCCCCCCTGGTTGAGAACCCCTGCATTAGGGAATGTCCAACTGTATTTCAAAGTCGTTTGGTGGTCGTTCAAGATCTTCAAAGTCAGTGATATGGAAACTGGTGAAACAATTCGGAGAAAGTGTCTGCATGAAAGTTAAAAAGCACATTCATCACCGAGGTTTTGTTCCACCAGAGAAAGTGGATGAAGTGCGGGAAATAATGGAAGGAAGCCCAAATAAATCTCTGAGACGTTTAGCACAATAAGCTCACTGTTCATATTCAAGTGCAAGGAAGGCGGTAAAGACACTCAAATTTTATACTCAAATACTGGAGCAAGATAAAGAGAAATGTGTGGCTTCCCATGAGGGGCTCCAGAGGATGCGAAGAGAACAAGACGATGTTTTGGATGTTATGTTTTTTTCAAACCTGACCAGGCATGCTTTTATCTTTCTGTGCATGTAAATTCACAAAACCCTCATTTATGGCTAAGTGAACAACCTTAAGCAATGCATGAAAGGTCTGCTAAAATTGGTGTTTGGTGTGCTGCAAGTCTGCAAAGAATTATTGGCCCATTTTCTTCTCAGAAACAGTGAACTCAGAAATGACATCAACATCATACATGAGTTTCTTGGGCACCTGACAGATGTTGAAATCAACCAAGGATGCTTTCAGGAAGATGGTGCCACGAGTCACACTTCGCAACACAGCATGATCGAACTTGCACTACTCTTTGGTGACTGTGTAGTGTTCAAGTCATGATGGCTACCTTGATCCCAAGATTTTACATCGCCAGATTTCTTATATTTGAAGGATATAGTGTATGTTACAAATCCACGCACTCTTGGTGAATTAAAAGCAATAATTAGTGACAATCAGCAATATTCCCCAAGAAAGGCTACACTCTCTCAGAGTTTACACTGAGAAAAATGAACTTGTGTCTGCAACTTGGTGATGGACACTTTCAGCGCTTCATTCAAGGCATTAAATGATGTGGATCATGTCACGTCTTTCTGTAACATTAGACTACATTGACACAAAATATTAGATTCCTCACTGATGTTGTGTTTGAATGCATGATAATTGTTTGGGGTTCTCGGAGAAATTTAAAAAAATCTGTGTGTGTGTGTGTGTGTGTGTGTGTGTGTGTGTGTGTGTGTGTGTGTGTGTGTGTGTGTGTGTGTGTGTGTTTTAAAGATAGCGGAGTATCGCTTGACTAAACATGCCATTGTATGCCGTTTGCCTCATTAAGTTCCCACTCAGAAAGTAATTTCCAAAGGGACAGGGATGTTGAGTTATATTTAGTCGTCGAGGCACGATTAAGATCCCACGGTATTTTCGTGAAGAGTACACAAGTTACCACCGGCATCCTGAACAAAAACTAAATTTATGTTCTTTTATTTTCTTTGCTCTATTGTTTACATATTCTCTACTTTGGTTTTTAATCGTCACCGTCTTCTCTCCATTAATTAAATTTATCTTTCTGATCCTGAATGCTGTTTTAGATTAATCAAAGGAACAGTAGTCGTTTGTATAACTGTGGGTTGTACTAAATGAGGAATCCTTTTTTGTGGTCCTTATTCTAAGGAATCCTTTTTTGTGGTCGTTATTCTTGGTGGAACAATAGTTTCTGTGTTACTGTTGTTGCTTGAAGATAAATGTGTTAAACAAATGTACCTCACTGGTTTGACGATGGGGGTGACCCTATGACGGTGTGTTCCGAATGGCAGGATGCTGTGAAAAAACTTGATGGAAAGTTGAAGCAAGAGAGGTTAATGCACAGCATCACAAAGAAGACATGTAAATGCCTCGTTGAGGAACTTGACCGAACACAGAGTGCATTCACGCAAGAGAAGGCTTATGGTGATGAGCTTTTCCAATCTCTGAAAAGGTACTTCGGCTTAACAAGGCCACATTAACTCTTCTCAGGCTTCCATCAATTAGTTTATCTGTGGTTTGTCGTGTAAATGGTGTTTATTTTGTTTAAGTGACCATGTGCAGGGGCTTTGCTCATGGGGCACATGCCCCATATGTTTTGTGCTATGCACTGAATCTATTTTAACTTCTTGGCTACGATAGTGCAAAACATTCCGACCTCAGAAACGAGAAAAGGTTGGAAATCTCGACGTAGAAGGTGTGTACCAGCCTTGGACCCTCTCATGTTTCCAACTGTAAAAAATGTTGGGCACGTCGTGATTACTCTCTCAGTCAGTAGCAGCACTTGTAAAAGATTGTTTGGTATCTTAAGATGTCCAGACACCTGGCTGAGAAGCACAATGGGAGAAAATAGACCAGCACCGTGCAAGGCTTTTGCTTGGACAGGGTGCACTGGAATCTGTGTTGGAGGATGACATCATTGATAGTTTTGCAAAGATGCATCACAGATGGTTCACAATGAAGTTTCCCAACAATAAATATAGATAGACTGTTTACAAATCCAACTTTTCTAAAACCATTGGTGGTGAGGGTTAATTAATAAATAAAAGATGTGACATTTTGTTCATTATATGTAAAACTAGCAAATACAACCTGTTGCCTTGCTGATGGATCAATAAAGTGGGAGGAGGTGGGGGGCGAGAGAGAGGAGGCAGGTGTAGGGTTAGAGGGGGAAGGGGAGGCAGAGAGGATTGAGAGGGTGGAGTTTGGGGGGGTGGGGGTGGGGACAGCAACAGCAACACCTCACCAACAAGAGACACACACATACACACAGAGCGAGAGAGCGACAGAGGTGTGGGAGGAGAGTGCTACATTTTATGAGGAGGGTGGAGTGAGCAGGAGACAGAGTGAAAGAAAAGGGTGGGGCAGAGGAGGAAAAAAAAATAAAGACAGGTGAGGGGTGGAGGTGGGGTTAGCAAAGAGAATGACAGGTGACGCTTAATGACCGAACACGAAAAAAAGCAAAAAACGTGACAGAACAGCTGAACACACAAAGACACAACAAAGTTTGTAAAGTAATCCACTGGCACATCTGCAAAAACTTTGATACTCCAGTTCCAGAAAACTTGAGGGAACATGAACCAAAAGGAATCACTGAAAACATTGAAGTACGGCTCACGCACGACCTTATGATCCCATCAGGTGTGAACATCAAAAACAAACCATTGCGACCAGATATCATACTTAGGTGCCAAAACAAAAAAGAGAAGAAGGTTTTGCTAATTGAGGTGTTAATACC